>NW_010424345.1:2096-2336 GCF_000710305.1 Buceros rhinoceros silvestris
AGGGGACAATTAAAGAGTTTGCTTTATCCACTATGCTATGATTTTAGAGCAGGGCTTGTTTACCTTAGGAGTAGTTACAGCAATCTTTGGTTTATGTTCCAGCATCATTTTGCCATGCTTGTGGCTTGTAGTTCCAAAGTACTTTTTTTTCCATTTCTAAGGGACAGAGAAAGCAATTTTTTCAGTACAGATGGTGGTAAAAAGAAACTTAACACAATAAAATCAGGCATTTCCGCCCCC
>NW_010424346.1:0-1849 GCF_000710305.1 Buceros rhinoceros silvestris
GGCGGGAGACAGAGGCCGTGGGGGGCTCGTCCGGGGCACCGTTCCGCCTGCCTTCCCCTGAAATGTCCCTCCCGTCACTGCAGGGGAACGAGGTCCTTCATCTCCCTGGAGAGCAGGTGACTGAGGAGCAGTTCACAGATGATCAAGGCAATATCGTCACCAAGAAGGTGAGTGATCAAGGGCATGGAGTGGGCAAGGGTGTGCTGCAGCCTTTCTCCTCTCCCTTCTGCCTGGCTGCCCTGCTCCTCCCTGCAGCCTGGGGGCCCGTGCGGGGCTCCCGTGTCCTGCCGTCTTCGGTTACGGCCGTGACACTCCTCCAGCCAGACCCTGCGCAAGGAGCAGAGGCTGCACACCATGCAGGGGTCAGGGCTGGGCTGGGCGAGGAGGGAGAGAGTTGCCCTGGGGCTAGCTGTGATTCCTGGCTGTGCCGGTCTCCGCAGGTCATCCGGAAGGTGGTGCATCACCTGGGCCCTGGTGACACGGATGACAGGCAGGAGCAGGAGGAGCTGATTCTGGAGGGCTCCCTGCAGGAGTCCCAGCACCTGGAGGCTGAGGACGATCATTTCGTGAAATACCTGCACCGGGATGGTCTGGGGGCCAAGGTACAGTGTGGCTCATCGCCCTGCTTCGCACCCTGCCCGGGGCCAGCGCTGCCTCTGCAGGACTTGCAGGCTCTGGGGCTTGCCACCCTTTGTCTGTTCTTCTGCCCTGCTCTCCTGTCCTGTTTCCCCTCTAAGGCTTCCAGGGGCAGCTCTTGCCCACTGCAGCAGTCTTCTTGCTTGGTGTCTTCTGCCAACTGACTCTGCCTTTCCCTCTCCTGTCCTCTTCTGTCTGTCTTTCTGTTCACCTGGGCGATGTCCTGCTTCCTGCCCCTACGGCTTCCTCAGGAGGAGGTGCAAGCACGTGTCCCGAAACCAGAGGTCTCCGGGGGCAGGATGGGGGCTCAGATAGTGAAACGAGCCAGCCTGAAAAGGGGGAAGCAGTGACCTCTCAAATGGCCTCTTTTGAGGTAACCCCACCTTCGCTCTTCTGTCCCAGTTCCCCATGCTGCCGCCTGCCCTGAGCTGCTGGTCAGGCACATCCTCCTCGGGAAAGTGCAGCAGGGCTGTGCCCAGCTCTCAGCCTGCACAAAGAGGTTTCTGTGCTGCAGCAAAATGCTGAGGCTGGGCAGCAGCATGGCCCTGCTGCTAACCCGCTCCTGGGCCCAGGGTGCCCTGGGTGCCATGGGCACGGGGTGCCTGCTTTGCAGCAGCGCTCCCAACAGCTGCCAGTGCCAGGTCAGCCTTGGCGCTCAGCACTCGGTTCTGCTGCGGCCACCGTGCCAGGACCTGCTGCTGCAGTCACAGCCCTGGGCACTCGGGGTCATGGTCCTGGGGACCTGCTTATGCTGAGCTACTGCAGGGCCCAGGGTGCCCTGGGTGCCATGGGCACGGGGTGCCTGCTTTGCAGCAGCGCTCCCAACAGCTGCCAGTGCCAGGTCAGCCTTGGCGCTCAGCACTCGGTTCTGCTGCGGCCACCGTGCCAGGACCTGCTGCTGCAGTCACAGCCCTGGGCACTCGGGGTCATGGTCCTGGGGACCTGCTTATGCTGAGCTACTGCAGAGGGATGATCCTTATCCAAAAGCGCTCCAGGGAGTGGACAGTGTTTGTGTGAGGCCTGAGCAGAGCTGCCCCTTCATGCGTAGGCAGTAGCTGTGCAGCCTGGCGGCGGGCGAGGCCAGCCCTTGGAGCCTGGTGCCCTGCCCTTGTCTGGTGGGGTGCAGCTTGCAGCAGCAGAGCTGTGAGCCAGAAGAGGGGTGTCCCAGTGCTGGTGGAGCTTCTGCTGGAAGGTGCAGGCAGCTGCTGCTTCC
>NW_010424346.1:1991-5397 GCF_000710305.1 Buceros rhinoceros silvestris
CCAGCCACATGTTGTGGTGCAAGAGGGTGGCCATGAGGTCTGTGAGGCTTCAGTGGCCAGGACGGGGTGCAGGTCGTGGCAAGATGCTGCTGGCAGGGCAGTAGGGATGCAGGAGTGCCGGGGTGCAGGAACATGATGCTCGTAGGGTTTAAGGGCAGGGGACCTGCCTTTGGCCCAGGATATTTCTTCCATTGATCCCCAGCGTGAGCACTGGCTCATCCCTTGAGCCTTGTTTGTTCCCTGCTCCTTTTGCCTTCCCTTCTGGGTGGGACTAGACCAGGCTCAAGGCAGGGTGCTTGACACAGCATGCCATCGTGACCCCGTTGCATCACTGCTCTCTGCATGCTCGCTGCTGGGCAGGTGGTGCAGCGCTCAGGGGACGGCGCTGCACACATGCTTCCCAGCTGCCAGGCACTGCCTGGACCAGGGCGGAGGCTGCCAGGCAGGGGCGGGCAGTCCCTGGCCTCTGCTGTACGTGCATGGCTGTGTCTGTCTGTCCTCACCTGCCCTTCTCTCTCCACTGTGTTAGTGGGCTCTCCTGGGTGCATGACGGTCAAGAGGCTTGTGCGTGTGGACGCATATTCCCGCGGAGCGTGTCCCCACACCAGCTGCCTGCCCCGCTCCCCCGGCGGTCCCTGGTCCGCCTCTCTCTGGGGCGGTGCTCCTGCTGCTTTACTCTTGCGGCTTTCTGTGGCATACGGAAGTGGCCCAGGGTGTGCGTTAGGAATATACGGAATATACCCTCACTGCTGTGAGAGTGAGGTGCAGTCACCCTAGCTGAGGCTGGGGGCTCAGGGCTGGCCTTCTCTATCCCAGCCCCTACAGCAGTCCTCACAGCTCCTTCCCAGGGCCACATTGCCTTTGGTGCAGCTCAGCTCCTGCTTGTTGCTGCTCTCTGCAAGCTGGGACAGCACCAGCAATACGACCTACGCCATTGATGCTGCTCCAGGCAGTGCACTTAGTGGTGCTGTCACTGTCTCTCTGACACCCCCCAAAACTTGTCTTGTGGTAGCTGGGCAGGATGGGTGCATGTGGGACAAGCACAGGGTGTAGGAGGGGCTGGGACTGCCCGTGCTTGGCTGCCCCCACCCTTTCTCCTGGCTGTGCTGCCATGAATGCCTGGTAACCTCATCTCTGTCTCTCTCTGTGTCTCTCCAGGATCTCACCTCAACACCAAACCACTGAACTCCACACACGTTCTGACATACCTGAGGAGAGAGGAGAGGAAAGCAGAGAGTGAAGGGGAGCAAGGCTGGCTGTACGTGTTTCTATAGGCTAATGGCATGATTTCTGTATGAGACATACTTACCGTCCTATCGCATGACTGACTGACTGCAAGACGCATGAGCTACAGTACTTAAAACCGACGGAGGGCCCTCCGTCCCTGCCCCACTGCTGCCAGGAGCCCAGAGACAGCAGCGCGCACCAGGGGCATCCTCAGCTGCTCTTGGAGGCAAGGGCTGGACTGGCAGAAAACGAGAGGGAAGGAGACTCCACCCTGGCACGTTCGTGTGTGTAAGTGCATCCCCGTGCCTGTGCTCCTGCAAGAGGGAAGCTGGGGCAGCATGGCGCTGCTCGCCGTGGAAGGAGAGGGGCTGTCCGCCCCATCGCCCGTGCTGCCTCTGCTGGACTCGCTTTTCATCTCTCTGAGTGAGTGTTGGGCTATATGGGGAGGGCAGCGCCTGCCAGGGGGTGTGCAAGAGGGGAGTTTTCAGGGAACACAGCTGCCCTGGGCAGAGGGGCTGGTGCAGGGCTGCCCTTCTCTCCCCAGCACGTGCAATGTCCCCTGCCAGGGCAGGGGTCTGGGCTGAGCACTGAGCTCGTTGCTTGTGTTGAAAGCGTAAACTGTACAGTAATCAGCCTTGTGTATATGAACCAATAAATACTATGCAAACCCCTAGGAACACTCTAGCAGTACATACAAAGCACTAACAGCTCTGCTCCCGAATACCTCTTCAGGCTGCAGGACAGGCAAACCCTTCGGAGGACGTGAGCAGCTCTGCTGAATGGAGCTGGGAGGCTGCAGGAGCAAAAGGGCAGCAGCCTGCCCCTGCTCTGTGCCCTTCTGGCTGAGCCTGGCTCCTTTCTGGCCTGCAAAGAGGGGCCACAGCCACAGTCCCACAAGCCTGCCCGTGGCGCAAGCCCCAGTTTGTGCTGGCTCCAGCTGGGGTGAAGCCTGTGCTGAGGTGCTTGGGGCCCAGGGAGAATTGGAGACGAGAGAGCAGGGGATGCTTGTGCCACACACGGGGCTGTGCCTAGCTCTGCTCAGCACAATATCTGCTCAGGAGATGAGCCAGGAGCTGGCGGGAGCCAGCAGCCTTGCACCATGCACCCCATGCCAGGGCTTTGCGGGGTCCCTTGGCCTCCCCGCAAGGGCACAAATGAGGGTGGCCCAGTGACCCTGCGGATGCTGACCCTCCCAGGAGTGGTCTCAGAGACGTGGGGGGCTGCTCCCCCAGCGGCTCCGCTTTGGGCAGGTGGAAGGCCCTGGGTGCGAGGGCAGCCCCCGGGCCAGCTGCTCTAGCAGGGGGGCAGTGATGGGCAGAGCTGCCCGGTCAGCTCTGAGGAGTGCCGTGGGCTGAGTCTGCTGCGATACTTGACCCCAGGAGGGCAGGATGCAGCTAGTGGCGGTATGTCCCATGTCCCCGGTCCCCGACCATTCGTTCCCTGACCAGTGTGGGGAGCCTGGCCTTTGTAGCACAGTGGTTGGGGACTCCCTGCTCTTTCCTCTGGAGGAGGCCGTGGATGCGTTCTTCAGAGCCCAAGTTTGCTCTCTCTGGCAACGTGCAGAATGAGCCCACCTCCAGCTTCAGGCCACGCGATGGTGGCCCTGGCAGGGCAGCCCTGTCTCGCGGTGGGTGCTGGGAAAGCCACTGGCTCCCCTGCAGTGCGGAGGAAGCCCAGCTGCCGTGAAGCAAATGACCCAGCTTAGCCTTGGAGAGCAAAGCAACCCCTTCCCCAACCCGAAGCTGAGCCGTATGGGCACAGACTCTCCCTCCATCACCCGTTGTGCTGTGTACAATTACCTCCCTAGACCCACTGCGACAGCTGACTCCGTAGCATCACCGTAGAGTTGTGTGTGGGTCCTGTGCTTTGGCCTTGTCTACGCTGTAGGGAATGTGCTGCGCTGCACCCGTGCCCGGCACCTGCAGTGACATCGCTTTGCGCTCAGATTGCTCGTAGGGCTGGTAGGGGGAGGCTGCACCCAACCTTGAGCCTAGAGAATGCTGCAGTCTGCACACTAGAAGCTTTTTAGAAGTTTTAAAAATTACTTTTATTTCCTTTTTTTAATTGTTATGGAAACAAGCCTTTTGGATCTCCTGTCTTAGCCCCTGATGTATAGATATTTCCCTGTACACCAGCTATCGGACTATGAGTTAATAAAGAAAACGACACAGCCTGTCTC
>NW_010424347.1:0-4848 GCF_000710305.1 Buceros rhinoceros silvestris
GAGGTGGGGGAAGGAATCTTTCTTGTTCCCTAATGTTTACCATTAAGCCAGTTTTCTACTCATCTCTTGAAACCCTACAGCTCCAGGAGCAATTTCTGAAAAAAATGCTTTTTTGCTCAAGACAGAAAAGATTGCAAGGACAGACCTCAACTAATTGCCAGTTCTTTACCACCTTGCTACATCCCCTCCCATCTCCTGACCAGTTAGATCTGCGGATGACAGCAGAGCAGAACTGAACCCATGAAGGACAGATGCTTTCTAAGAGCTCCAAATTCAGCACGTGAACAGCAACGTTCAACCTGAGGAACCCGGTGTATAAGTGAAAGCTGCTTAGATCCAACCATGACAGGCACTGAAGAAACCTTCCCTCCCAACCCATACCTTATGACTGTATGAGCCCCTGCCACTGGTCAAAGGCCATAGCAAGGGAAGAAGGAAGAGACCAGCAACGCCATACAAAGGGATCAGAGTACATGAGCTATGGCAGGAGCTCCCCTGTGCCACAAGTGTGTGGAGAGGAAATGGAGGAAAAGCAGGCAGAATCAGAATACAACCCCAAATCACCTCTGAGTACATGGTACTTAATTTTTATCCTGTTAATTTGTTGTATACGCAGTTCTACGGTTACCAGGTGACATATCCTTAAACACAAGTAAACACAGGCATAGTATCTTCTACATTCCTAAAACACTTTTTTTTTTCCTAAGCACGCAGTGATTAAAATGGGATTTTAAAAGATGGGAAAAGATCAGGAAGCTCCACTCTGTCCCATCCCTTCCCATCTTCCTCTCAGGTGCCCACACGCAGCTCATTTTGATAAACACAGGTATTGCAAGTGTTGTACGGATAATTCTGCTAGCTACCAAGGGCAATAAATGTTACAGACAAATCTCATTGGCAAGAATGCACAGCGTTAGACAAGGGGTTTCCCCGTGAGCTGTGAAACGGAAACAGCAGCACTCCATGCTTTCACTCACAGATCAAATCACTCCTGTGTCCTCATATGTTCCCCAGATCAGCTCTTGCCTCTCGCCCTTGTGTCCACTAGGATGAGCAGATGAAGAAAACTCTGCAACTCATTTTGGCCCCAGTCTGAGAACAGCCTCCACTAGTCAGTGACTTCCATGACTTAACCTTTGCATTTGGGGAAGAACATGCGAATCTCCCATTTTACAGAAGGCATAGCACTCTCAAGGGATCCAGTATTTTATTTTACCATCTAACATTTTATCTCATTTTTCAGTGCTGGAGTTAGACCTGTCTCTTTTCCCTTTCTGTGAATTTTCACTAAGACACCTTCTCCTCAATCCAGTTTATTGTCTGTTTGCAATAGCACTACAGGAAACAGAAAAAAATCTTTAAAATTACAAAAAGAGTACACACAAAGCTAAGAGCCACCAGAACAAACCTTCAGTACAACTCAGACAGACAGGCTTTGTTACGTGTAGTGTGTGAGGAAGGAACAAGTAATGAAGATAATCTCAAATTGATTAAAAGCAAGGGAGGGTAGAATTGAGCCTGCAACAAAGAGATGCAGTACAAGCAAACCCAGAATGCTGCACTGCCAGTGATGTTGCCTTTTGATTAAAGGAACAGAGTTACCAGGCAGGCTGGCAAAAGACAGTGAACAATAATAATTAAGTTAATTAAGGCCTCATCAGTGCTGATGCTGTAGCTGTGTTTTAGGTTGCCTTCAAAAAGAAGCAAAGTTTCAGCTTTGGACACAACAGACTGTGCCATCTGTGAGTTAGCAGGGGAGGGTGACTTTGGAATCTGTTGACCAGTTTGAACTGTGTTCAACAGGGGAAAAAGGTTACAGAGATACCAAGTTACTCTAAGCTCAGATGAGTAAAGTAGATCCCAAAAATATTATCTGACCTGAACCATAAGCCACCCAGTGTCCATCCTCATAGCTAGCTGGGCTCTGGCTGATCAACATATTGGCCACAGCCAGACCTCTGGCATGCCTGTAATGCTTAGCCAAGTACACCATGTGCCACTACTTACCCCTCCAAATGGGCAGCAGAATGAGGAATCATGACAGAGATGAAAGGAAACATAGAAAGACAGAAGAGTCCTGAAAGGCCAAGCAGTTAAGTGATAAATGATGGTTAATTTCTGATGCTTAACAAAAGAACCAGGCATTTTACTCATTTCCTGATCCTTTGGGGAGCAGACAGCTCTCACAGGCCAGACAACTAAGTGCAGTCACTGGGGCAGAGCCTCGAAAACACTCAGCAGAAATCATAATGGGGTGCCCCGGACAGATCTTTCTGTGCCACATTCCACATCTCACGCTTTTCTGAAAGTCCTTCTGTTTAAGGCTCAGCTACCCAGAAAAGTCTGGCCAATGATCGTTGAACCGCCTCTGTTATAACTCTCTAACAGCTGATATGGACACCGTGACTGCATGGGGCTTTCTCCTGGTGTTGCTCCAACAGTTGCCAAAGCACACTTGGATAAAGATTTTCTCTCTCTCCTAAAATAACAGTTTTCTCAGGTAGCATGACTATCATACTGGTTTACAATCTCACCATCTCATAGGCACACTTTTTTTCAGGCCAGATGGCTAATGAGATTTTCAGAGACCTCCTGCCTGATATGCGGGTCTGCCTATGTGCTTTCCCAGCACACACTGCCAGCAAGGCTTCCTGTACACAAGGTCATCATGCTTCTTTACAAGCAAGCTCACCAATCTTGGGTCTTGCACCAGGCTTTCAATACCTAAACAGAAGCAAAACCCTGTCGCACAAGCACAGCGTTCATGCCGGTTCAGATAGTAGGTCTGTTCAGGAGTGAAGGGCCCCAGCCCCACTCCCAGTATAGCGTCAAGCACTAGCAACATTTTGCTGATTGGAATTAAAGACATAAAGACGCTGTCGGTAGCAGAACAAGGACATTTCCCTTCACATACCACCCCAGCACTCCACCTTGCAGAAGACTGACATGAGAAGACCCAGCCCAGGCCCCACGCAAGAGGGCAGGAAGATGATGTAATTGCCCTGGCTCACTCAGGAGTCCTTCACCTGGTGTGTGCCAGACACTTTTTCCCTTGGGTTATGGAGTGTGATACAGAGGGTGGGGAAGCCACCTTTATGATTCCAAAAGCTAAAAAGACTCTTGAACTTTGCATCCTACTACATTATCCCATGACAAGATTGCACAAACAGGCACACAGACCTAAACGTGCCCTGCTATGACTGTCATACTAAATTATTCCAGCCCTTCACAAACAAGCCACATAATTCAGAGCCAGCTCCCAATCCCCTCCAGCAGACATATGTGACCCCTTCTCCTGTCTCTATATTTCCAATGGGAGCCCAAATTCATGGCTCCCACAGTCTCACCATGTCAGTTCTCATCCAGCTCAAAAGGAGCTGTTATTTGAAATAACTCAGTCTGGGAAGCAAAACTAGTAAAGGGGTTAGAAGAGCAGACAAACATGCTCTTAAATCACTTTCAGCCAGAACTTTGTCTTTTAACTGGTCCATCCGTTAGTGATTTTAGCTAAACAAGTTCCACTTTTCTATTATTAATGAGAGTCCTGTTCTTCCCCCTCTTAGCTCCTCTTCTCACCTATTTTGTCCTTTCTTTCATGCAATCTCTTCTAAAAAGAAAATACACCCAGCATCTGAGCTGTGGCAGATGAATTAAAATAAGTCTTTTGTCATTAAGGAGCCATATCAGTAAGGGACAGGAGTCAGAAAACTTGCCTTCCAACTTTAGTTTTAATCAGCAGCACAATCTGCTGCAGATCCCTCCTCTCTTGCATGCCTCAGTTTCTCAAAAAAAAAAAAAAAAAGACTAATAAGATTAATACTACTGACCTTTCTTTTGGTGACCTTCAAAATACACAACCAAAGCAGGCAGCATAAGAGCTTTAAAAGCTGTTACCCTGTAAGCACAAAATCGGTGGGGTTTGCTGGTAAAGGACAGGAAGCCTAGAACAGAGGAATACCCATCAACACAGTCAACCACCCTCCTACCTTGTGCAGAAAGAACTCCCTCCCAGTCTTCTGACAGAAGCTGGGCAGGACTGCAGCCAGAGCGCCCCGTTTGCCTGCACCTGATGGTATTGATCACAGCTGGGGGCATTTTCCAATCAGACTCTAACTGCAGGGAGAGGCTAACAACCCGTTAGAGCTCCCACTCCCACCTCCCCGCACCAGTGAGGTCCTAAAGCACTTTTGTCAAGAGCTAAATAATCATGTTTTATACATTCTCTTCCACCCAACGGCTTTTGCAAATATCCATCCATTTCAAGCCTCAGCAAGAGCCCTGCTTGTGAGTGAACTCTTCTTTGTAGATAGAGTAGCCAAGGCATGAGGCAGTGCACATCCCCATTAGGCACAATGGCAGGTCAAAGAATCATGAAGGCAGCCTGCACACACAGCCTGCTCTCCTCTGGCACCCCAAGGAAGCACATCTGAACTCAACCCATGATTTTCTCTGCCTTGAAAGTCAGCAGGAGCTCTGTGCTCAAGCTTTCTGCTCCACTAACCCCTCTCTGGAGCCCTCTACCAAATGCCCACAACGGCTCAACACATTTCTGGAGCATTATCAGCAGCATCCCTGTCCACTGAAAATGTATCAGTAGTACCCACATGTTACAAACTGGTGTAGCATGTCAAGCAGTGTCAAAACAGTTGCTTTTAAGGTCCTGAGGCCTTTAGTCCATCATTGACCTAAGTGATTTGCTGCGGCTCAGTCCTATTTTTTTCCAAGCCCCAAACATCCATTTTAGTCCAAAGGAAACAACTAAATGCAACTACTTTCTCCAGTAAGAAACGTTATTTTGTTCTACCGTGCAGTGACTGGGAAGAATTCCAGTCCCTTCTCTTCCCTACA
>NW_010424347.1:4887-5655 GCF_000710305.1 Buceros rhinoceros silvestris
GTTCTACCGTGCAGTGACTGGGAAGAATTCCAGTCCCTTCTCGTCCCTACACTCACAAGAATGAAAAGGAGGGAGGAAAAGAAATACTAAGACTTGTGCAACATCCTCAAGTTGGTCAAAATATTGTGGAGTCCCAAGAGGCAGGGACCAGTCAGCACAAGCCTGTCCTCTGCAGATCAGGCAGGGGGAAGAGAGGCAACAAAGTGCACCCCCCTACCCTCACCTGCCAGCTACAACTGGTGTAGAAGAGGGAGAAGATCAGCAGCAAAGTGGGTCCATCAACAGCTGTCCTCGGGTGCTAGTCCGGGGACAAAACAGCAGGCGAAGAGATGGAGAGCACGCACTGCTTCAGTCAGGAGCAGCCAGCGTTCGGATTGTTGCTTCCTGGCACTGCGAAGGTTAACAGCATCCCTCCTCCCAGCCCAGGATGCTGTTGTTTTTCCAGGCACATGGCTCAGGCTAGGCTGGAGGTGACTGGAGCAGATGACTGACCCCGGCGCTGCGACTGCCTTCTTCAGGAAGAAGCCTGGCAGCAGTTACAGGCGACACAAAAGGGTGACAGGATCAGCTGCGAGGGGCGGGGAGGCGGGGATGCTTTACCACGGCCGAGCGCACGCTAAGACTATTTTCGTCTCTTGCGGAGGGAACCCCAGACAGCAGGAGGGTCGCGGAGTCAGTGACTCCACGCGGGTTTCCGTGTCGGTATTTCAGCAGCGTCTGCCGTCCGGTCGCGCACGGCCGGGCCCCGGCCCTCCTGCCCGCCCCCGG
>NW_010424347.1:5783-13242 GCF_000710305.1 Buceros rhinoceros silvestris
GGCTCTCCTGCCCGCCCGCTGCAGGCTTCTCCTTCCGTTAGCAAATGCCCACGCTCCCTCTAGCGCCCAGCTCTGCTTTTCACACACCAGCAAGCGTCACCCTTCCCTACAGCCTGCATCCCGGGCTGTCCGGGATTGCCTGCTGGAGGTAATTAAAAGTGCTGCTATTTCGGGCACAGGGGCCCTGCACTGCTCTGCAGATCTGCCCGGATAGCGCCTGGGTCGCGTAGCAGAATAGGGAGCGGGGAAACACCGTGACAGCCCCAGCGTCAGGGACCCTCCTTGAACAAGAGGGCTTTGCCACTCTTTTCGGTGGGAAAGCAATAGGTCTCATTTGGTACTGAGGGAGAGGGGGCAAAAGAGAGGTTTGGTTATTCAGCATCAATCTTTTTCTGTTTTTTATTGTATGCTGGGACTCTGCTGGCCAGGAGAGCTGGGAATTGACCCTAAAATGTCCATAGCAGATTATTTATCAAATATGTTTAACACCCACGCAGCCACGCTCTCCGAACACGCAGCAAACTTTATGCAGTTCCCTCAGCATCACAACACCCCATAAAGTCAGGAACAAAAATACCACCATGGCCTCATTTTTGCACAGAGGAAATGCTGCAGTTTCCCCTGTACGTTATGGGGAAGTCAGGATTTGGGAATTTGCCTTGGAGCCCTGCAGTAAGTTTAAGTAAACCGAGAAACTAACATGCAAAGGTTTTCCAGCTAAGGGTTATTTCAGCTTAAAATCCCTGTTGGGCTCTGCCAAGTATGTCACCAGATCAGTCTCCAGCACAGCTTACAGTATGGGTCAAACTCCCACCGCCCAGAGCCAAACAAGAGAGAGGGAAGGGTGGGCACAGGGGAGAACGAATCCCATCCACCCACAGCTCTGTGGCTGTTAATTCGGAGGATGCAAAAGGCCCACAGGTCTCCTTGCTGTACTGCCCCATGTTTCCTCACGTCGGTACTCATTTTTCACTCTCACCTTGCACTTTTCACTGCTGTAGAATACTGCCGGTTGAACTCTCAACCACAGTAAACTGGCCGAGATCAATCCTACACCAATTTACACTAAGGCTCCAACAAAATTCTTTGCTGCTTTGGGGACTTTCTGCATTTACAGGGTTCACTGCTTCTCAAGGAACATGTCATTTAATTTACCACCTTGATTAGAGGCAGGTTGGACTCCACACCTTCAAACACAGATTCTCACTGGAAGATAAGCTTGACCAGATCCCAGCCAAACCCAAGTCTTAACTCCGTAACTAACAGGTTCCTTGTAATTGTCCTGGAACCAATGCCAACCATGAGCACAGGCTCTGTTATCAGGCCTTCAATCCTGAAAAAAAATCTGTATTTCTATGGAGTACTGACTCGGGTAAGCATGTACTCTCTGCTGCATTCTATCTACAGACATCCAGGGAGCTTGTGGAGCACGACACTATGGTATGACTTAAGTAAACTCTTGACTGTTAGCAAGACTGGCTTCCAGCATCCTTTAGAACAACGAGCATTAAAGATCTTTACTCCTTAACCTGTGCTTTGCCTATAAATGACACTGCTTTTGTATTTTCACTAAAATCTCTAATACAAAACCAGTTATAGATTTGGAAACTCTCAGCAAGTTTCATCTTCCTACAACCTTGCATTTAAGAAAGTCTCACTTCCCTTTTGGGAAAAATTTCTCTTGCCTATCATCAATTATTTGCTCAAGCCCATTTTCAAAATACTTCATCATTTAATTGGATGAATGTTTTCCATTTAAAAATTAACTATAAGAATCACATAGCTGTTCCTGACTGCATTTAAAATGCTGTGAAAATTTAGCCACAAATCCTAGGCCTCATCCCTGAGCATGAAAAAGGCTGACTACGGAGGCCTGAAGGGAAACTGCTGACCGGCACCTAGAACAGGAACAGTTCTGTTACTGAGCTCTGAGCTACACCAACATTGACAGCTTGCTGCGCTAGGGAAAGTAACGGCCCGGGGAATCTGCCAGCTTTGCAGGATCCACATGCAACATCAAAGACCATCCACCAGCCATCTATCTGACTTTGCAATGAAACCAGCCTGGAGAGAAATAACTGAAGAAATACCTTCCATACGCCTTCTTCCTGCTCTACTGACTCAACACAACCATAAAAGCAATTGCCATGCAAGAGTTGCATTTTTATTTCCCCATCTTCTATTTGAATATTAATTAAAAATGGATTGGCAAAGTCCTGGAGAAGGAGCTTAGTGACAAACTTCATTACTAAAGGTAGTGGAGAAGTGGAAAAGCATCAAGACATTGTGACACAGCCAGCATACCTTCAACAGCAACGAGACCACAACCTAGACAAAAAGCCATTTGAGAAAGAAACAGTCTAGAAGAGCAATTAAAATATCTACCAAATGCAGTGCAATTAATATGATTGCTTTGTTACCATCTTGCACTCTTGCAGTAAACATTTCAGACTGAAATCCAACTGGACTGTTGGAGCAGTTACCCATGGCTGACAACTAAATGTAGCATTGCCTGCCTAAAGCTTCATTTTCTCTCCTTCCTCCCGTTGAAGCACAGCAGTCTATTTGGAATTGCAAATATTGCCCAACTCATTCTGCCCATCACACTGCATTGCTAGGCATCTTAATGAAAAACTACCTGGCACACAGCAAGCCCATCAGCCTCCCCAGCTTGTAATTCGCAATGGGAATGAGTAATGTCTCAGCATCAAACCACCAGTACATTAGCAGATCACACCAGACCACTGCCAACAGCATTCAGAAGAATCATTCCCGGAAGAGAGAAGCTTCACTGCGAGAACTCGTAGAACCTGCTTCTCACTCCCAGCCCTCAGAACTTGCACGGGGTAAAGGAACAGAATCAGTGGTAGAAGGAGGAAAAGAATCACAGAAGCTCATTCAGAGCAGAGTTGTTACCATCAAATCATGTCTATGAAAGTATTGAAAATCTCGAAAGGCAGATTGCCAAAACTTCCTGGTGCCTCGCTGCACCACTTTATCTGAAAGGAACCTCTTCATCATGTCCAGTCTGACATACGTTGTGGCTGTTGTCACATGTTAATTCCTCTTCAACCAGTAAGATAAGCTGCATCTTCTTTCTAACTCTTCTTCAGGTGGCTGTAGGTTACTAAAGTACTATCAGCCTCCTCTTTACCAGAGTCTTGTCCCAAAGATGTCTTATATTCCCAGTCTTTGACAGAATCTGGCAACCATGTTGACTCTAGAGATGACGGCCACAGGCCAACCGGACCTTGGAACAAAACAGAGTAGCATGGCTGACAAGCCCAAACAAGGCCCCAGGTCCAGTCTCTAACCAGCTCTCACCCCGCCTTCCCCAACTTTCTGAGCCTGGATCATACTATAAGCGTCAATGCAATCGCATGGTCTGCACAAGTGGCAGCTACATCACTTAGGCACACCATCCTTCTCCAGGTTTATCTTCTGCACTGCACTGAGATAAAAACATGCCCTGCTGACTCTTTTCCTTTAGTATGAAAAACCCAGCCCCTAAGACCATACAGGAAGTGGCCTGGCTAAAGTAACCTGTAATATTGCACATGCCTTAAACAAATGTCCTTTCCCGCTCTTACTGTGGTGTTATAGTACATTTCCTCATCTTTATGTCTGAAGTTTGCCTGTGGTTACTAGAAAGCCAAAGGCATGTATACATGGGATAGCTAAACCACACTGTGATCGTAAGCTGAGGCCTCTCCACAGATGAGGGCTTGAAAATATCTTCCAGATGTTAAAAGAAAGCTAAAAATGTGTATCTTTGCTGCTTACATTGAAAAAAAACATCCACCACACCACAGAATCTGTAGTGCTTCCATCATGGAAAATGCATGGACAAAATTAAGTGCTTCCTATAAACAGCTACATTCATCAGAGTGACAACTCTGAAACCTAATGACAACAGTCCCCATATACCATTCCACTAGCACTCCTATCAGGAGAGCAATCTGAGTAAGTGTGTTTTATCCACTGTAGCTTGTTGAAGTCTCTTGAAAACACTATTGTCAAGAAACAAGATAACGAGATTTAAAGCTATAGCAGCATTAAAGGTGCTGCTACTTATTTTTGCAGGTCCTTACTCTAGAAATCAGGGAGAGAGGAAGAAAAGATAATCTGAGAAATCGGATCATCTTCACAGGAAGGTTGGAGAGAGCATCTGGTGAGCAGAACGTGGAAAAATTTCATGCAATAACACAACATTCTAGAGAGAGGAAAAACAAGCGTAGTGTGCTCACCGAATGGCACATTTGTACACAGTGTGTTCAGAGAAAAAGGGCTTTGAAAAAAGAATGACTTGCAGATCTTCTATGAATAATAGTAGTGTTCACTAAAAATTCTCCTTCCTTCAGAAAAGCCTTCGCAATAAAACATTTCATCTGATCTCTACCAGGTCCCTCAAGAGTTTCAACGACCTCAATAAAGGCTTCTATTACGGCAGGCTGACACTTGAAGTCCAAGTAAAACCCTCCTTTTTCTAATATCAGACCCACTGAATTAAGACAAGACCCCTTCCCAAGTACACAAGGAACACAGGAACACAAACCTCATTTCTACACAAAACAGTATTTTTGCATTTTCCTAACAAATTCCACTTGCAGATTTCCAGGTATTGTACAAAGCAGAAATGAATTCTGCTCCACACCACCACTTTGTGGTAGCTAAGTAGTACTATCCTCATTTAACATGGAAGAGGAGATCCAGAGAGGTTAATTGTCTTTCCTAAGGTCACAGAAGAAGCCTCTGGGCAGGACAAAGCAGGGAACCAAAATTCCCTGACCTCACCAGCCTTTTGCCTCTATCCTAATCCTGACCTCACTATCTGCAAATGGAGAAAACAAAAGTTTGTTGCCTGGGAGTGATTATTTTTTCAGTAAGTTAAAATGAGATTTGAGGGGCATGGGAGAAAAGGGGGATATGAGACAGAGAGGGAGTTCCTTTGAAAATAATTTTTTAAAAAACACAGGAGGTTTTTAACATTCTAGGCAACAGGACATGCAGCAGCTGCATTATCGACTGTCTGTAGATCTATACGTCCCAGTTAAACCTAATTTTTTTATTACCATGTTTTCCTCCTCTTTGCAAATCCACCCAGCTGTTAGGAACCCCCACCACTAATGTCTGATTTGAAATCTACTGCTTCACTGCATGAAATTTGATTGATCATGTTTTTAATAAATAATAAGTGACAAAAACTGAGGATTTTAAGTCTGTGCAAGTAACAGGGAATTGGAAAAAGCAGCTGTATGCTTCTTGACTGCTTTGGTAGCCTGAAACAAGAGCATACAGACACGTCCTACCTCCTTTCCCAGGTCATCTGGCATAATCATGACACATGAGTTAACATCTTTTGTCAATTTTCAATACACCTTTACATCTACTGCGACCTAAGAAAACACATGGTTGAGGTGAGAGACTGGGAACCAATGTGGCTGGCAAAAGAAGCCACACAGTTTCCCTGAGTGACCTTGGGCAAATGGCTTGGCGTCCCTGTGCCACAGCCACCCCAACAGTAGAATTAGGTAAAAACTGAACCTCAGCACAGAATCAGGCATTGGATTCACCCTTCTCTGCTAATAAATGAAAGCAGCCAGGTTCAAGCACTTAACTTTCCCTCTACGCTGCTTTAAAAAAAGTCCAATTAATCACTAAATCCAGTGTGTTTTCTCCAAGAGTCAACAGAGAGAAAGTCTCCAGACGCTAACCCTCGTATTAGAAAAAGCATGAAAAGGTAACACCAGGATATATTAACGGGCTTGTTTTTCCTTCCTACAAACACCACACTGGCAGTAAACACCCATCTTCTGCTTTTATTTGTGCTTTTGGGTTGGAACCTTTCAGTGCATGATATCTTGAGGCACAAAATCTTAATGCAAAGACATGAACAACTGAAACATTTTCCTTTATTACCCTTCTCAGTCACCTGGAGTTAAAGAATAAAGGAAACTAGATACTTAAATGGCATCTTTCTGTAAAAGAAACCAAGGAGGGAGAATCACTTTCTGACCTGCACTTTAGAAAAAAATAACCTTTCTTTCCCCTGCAAATGCCTACAGAATGAGTTTTCTCTGCTACTTTAACCAGAAAAACTCAAAACTATTAGAAATCCCTGCTGGGAAGGGCTGGGGGGGATTTTAGCGTTCTTTGTTCAACAGCCCTTAATTCAGCACCAAAACAAAACAAAAAAAAAGAGGGCATATAGGTTGTTTTCTTCATTACATACCATGTTGTATTAAAAATAAATAATCCTAGAGTCAAGTGCATAGCTAAAATATACCATGCAGCTGTTCGGAATGTTTGCTTTCATCTTTAACGAGAATGGAATTCATGTCTGGCAAACACAACTGCCTTTAAAAATCGGTTAAATCAAAGTAACATCTACATTGCTGTCAGAATTATTGCTTAAGTAATAATAAATATAGAAAAAAAACTGCCAGTAAAAAAAAAGAGAGCTGGTTGAATTGTACATCAGGAAGCTCAGCTGATGCATGGATAGACAGACAGACAGACAGATAGACCATTTGCTCTCTAATGACTAATAAGGTTCATGACAAATGTATCTGAAAATCCAGTTGATCTGTTTTATGCTGTTAATTGCTTTATGCCCATTTCCAATAGTGGCAAAGCAATAAAGGAGGCATTTTCAAGCCACTGACAAGCTATAATAACCAGAATAATGGGAGTACTGTCACCAGATGTAAAGGTTTCCTGGAGTCCTTTAAATTACACCTGTTCTCAGACTTTACATCAGAGTGGAAAGAGTATTTCTGATACCAAGTTAAAAGAACATGGGAGCTCTGTCCACAGCCATCTGCCGGGCACTGCAAAGCAGGATATGCGGGAGGACCCTGCACTATCGTGGCATGATGGCATGTGGGCTTTTGGGACACCCCCTGCACGCACACAAAGTCCCACGCACTTTCAGGGACACTTCAGTGACTCGTTATTACTGGCTACAGGGAAAAGGCATGAGATTCCATCGATTTTTTATAAACTTTCCTTGTGCTTACACTACCTGCCTCCCTCGGAGCCACTTAACGTGCTGTGGGGCTTTCCACCCTTAATGAATTAACGGAATCTCTTGCCACCAGCACCCAGAGCGGGGAACAGGAGGGCTTCTCCACCGCCGCTGTACATCATTCATCCCCTGGCACAGAAGCAGCGAGGCGTGCCGAGGGGTATATTACATATGAAGAGACAGAGAGAAAGGGGACCCAGCTGTGCGGGCACATGGGACAGAACGGTGCGGGGAGCTTGCGCAAGGGAGAGGGCTCAGGCCCGCCCGCCCCCCTTTGACGACGCTCCGTTCGGAGCGCTACCACAGAGATTACAGCTCTGCCTTGGGGGGAGGAACGTGCTCCCGTCCTCCTTCATCTTTGCCCAGGAAAAACTTTTCTCTGCGGCCATCGCTCCGTGCCCCCCTCCCCCAGCACTAAGAGGAAGGTGCCCG
>NW_010424348.1:0-325 GCF_000710305.1 Buceros rhinoceros silvestris
GAGCGGTGCGGGATGGGTTTGCCGGGGGAGGCCGGTGCCGGGCGGGCTGAGGGCCTTGGGGGGACCCGCTGCCCTCCGCCCGTGGGGGAGCCGGGGCAGTGCAGGCGGGGGGGGTGAGATCGCTTCCTCAGGGGTGCTGGAGGTGAGCTGTGGGCAGGGAACACCCTTCTGGACGGAGAGGGTAAGAGCTGAGCTGCAGCCTGGGCAGCGCTGGTACCTGAAGCCACCTCACGCTCTTGTGCTCCCTCCCTGACAGAGAGCCAAGCTGCCCAACCAACAACCCAGCGAAAGCTTGTTCTCGGCCAGCAGCCAGAAAGAACAGGAG
>NW_010424348.1:542-1340 GCF_000710305.1 Buceros rhinoceros silvestris
AGAAATGGCTGCACAGCGCCGTGCAGAGAAAGGTGGCGGCAACGATGCAGGAGTATCTGGCTGGGGTGGAGGAGAGACGAGAGAGGTAGGAAAAAAGGTGCTAATCCCAATATCTGATGACATAAAGGTTCCACCCCGTCCATAGACAGCCAGTTCCAGGACCCCGAACAAATTGACTCAGAATTTATGTTTCTGGAGAGAGGTTGGTTTAGCTTCTGGTTTTGTTCCAGGCTTCGTGAGCTGCTGGAGGTGGAGGAAAGGAGCCTCTTGGCTGAGATGAAGGCGCTTGAAGAAACGGCAGAGGAGAGACAAGGGAAGATGAGGGAGCGAGTGAAATTCTTGCGAGAGAAGAGGGAAAAAGAAAGGGAACAGCTGGTGGCTGAGAAACGAGAGCAGCAATTCAGGTACCGCCGCAAAACTGTCTTAGAAAAGAGGATTTGCCTGAGGGAAATGTGAAGAGACAGATTTTATTAATAGGGGGGAAGGTGACAGGCACTGAAACCTGTCCTGTGCCCAGGATTCGATTTAAGAGTCGAGATGACATGAAGACAGGCTGGTAACTTCCCATGTCTCAATCAGCCTGTATTTGCCATCATTAGGCAGCCCCAAACCTGTTGTTCCCCTGCTGAAAGCTGCTGCTCTTCCTCCTAAACCATCCTGGTCCATGCAGAGGTGTGGGAGCAGGTTTTGCTGCTCAGGAATCAGAATCCCAGACTGGTGGGGTTGGAAGGGACCTCTGGGAATCACCCAGTCCAGCCCCTGCTAGAGCAGGGTCACCAGAGCAGGGTGCCCAGGATG
>NW_010424348.1:1860-3040 GCF_000710305.1 Buceros rhinoceros silvestris
GAACTGGGCACCCCAGTACTGGGCAGCTCAGGACTCCAGAGGTGGCGTCACTGGGGCAGAGAAGAGGGGGAGGAGAACCTGCCTCGACCTGCTGGCCACCCTCTTCTCAATGCGCCCCAGGAGACCATTGGCCTCTTGGCCACAAGGGCCCGTTGCTGCCTCATGGGCAACCTGGTGTCCACCAGCACTGCCAGGTCCTTCTCCGCAGAGCTGCTGCCCAGCAGGTGACCCCTGCCCTGTCCTGGTGCAGGGGGTTGTTCCTCCCCAGGGCAGGACCCTACACTTGCCCTTGTTGAACTTCATTCGGTTCCTCTCTGCCCAGCCCTCCACCCTGTCCAGGTCTGCTGTCCTGCTGTCTGCGAGGTGACAATCCTTGGGCCACCACAGTCCCACTGGAATTCAGTTTCATGATGGGCTGCAACGTGTATGAAAATCCAGCCCGAGGGCACCATCGTCATTGGTGTCTTGAAAGAAAATTGTGATATCATCAAATTTACAGAAAACACCTTTTCCACCCTTTTTCTGGTGACGACATCAGAAGCCTCCAGACAGCGAACGTTGTTATCGCAGCGGCTTTGCTCCGCAGCCGTAAAAGGAAGATATAACCACGGGGGAAGGGGAAAGATGCAGTTGCTGTCGTTGAAGCTGGTCCATAAAGACACAATTTTCCTGTTAAGAAGCTTAGGAGAGCGAAGTGAGGGAGGAAACTGGACATTTGGGGAGCAGACGGTTATAGGTTGCTGCAAAAGCTGCTCGGAAGGAATTATTTGGATGAAATCAAGCAATCACGGGGTTATTTGCTATGAAAATTCTCACCATGCCCAAACATTTATTTATCTTCGCTTCCCCCTGGGAATTCAATTAAATTCAGATTAGTTTATAATCATGAAAAAGAATAATGAAGTCGCTGGTCCTTCACTGCTGAGAGAACTTTGAACCCGTGGGATGAAGGCAACGCAGTCGTTTCTAACCGCATGAGATTTCAAATCGTGATCGTGGTGTGTTTCCCTCGGAACATTTGAGAAATGGGTTCTCCACCAATCCTGATTGGTTCCGTGGTCGGTAACCACCACAGATCCAGCCCAGGGGTCGGAGTGTGAAAACCAGCATTGCCGTGGGGTGTTTGACCTGCCTGAAGGTGGAGGCCTCTCCTGGAGCATGCTGGGGCTCCTGGACATGC
>NW_010424349.1:0-307 GCF_000710305.1 Buceros rhinoceros silvestris
GTCCAAGGGGATATTCCTTGGATTAGTACAAAGCAAAATAATGCTACAAAAAAAATTTCCCCTCCTCCCGACTCTTGCTAATGGACCGAGAGTGTCGGACTCCCGGCGTTTCCCCAGCCAAGCTCACGTCATCATCTTTCCCGAGAGAAAGGTGCACCTTCCATCCATCTACTATGCCCAGGAGAGGAAAAAAAAACCCACCCACAAACCAACACCAAACCCAGAGATCTCATCCCCTCAACACACACACCCGCCAGCCTTCCCCGCCGAGAGCTCAGCCGAGGTGTGAAAAATCCTCCCGTTGAGG
>NW_010424349.1:468-925 GCF_000710305.1 Buceros rhinoceros silvestris
GGAAACCCTGCCAATGACAAGCAGCAGAATTGGAGGTAGCAGGGGAACAGCCTGGGGAAATAAAACAAATAACGACTTAAATTCCTTCCAGGTTTAAAGAGAGAGGAGAGAGGGTGGGAAATAAAGAGGGAGAAGCGGGGAGGGGGCTCTCGGCAAGCTCTGCGGATGTCCTGGGAGGATTCACTTTGTCTGCGGATAGAAGGGACGCTGGTGGCTTTGGTGGCGGATGGAGGGGGGTGGTTGTTGGTCATCCACATGCCACCCAAGATGTTATTCACTGCAAACAATTACCATTATCTGTCCCCACTTTTGGCTAATCAGACAGAATATGTAATGATGAAGCCTGTTTCCTGCTGTCTTTGGGAGGTAACGGGTTATTCTCTCATGGGGGTGGCGGGAAGGGGGGTTACACCTACTCCCATTAGGGCTTTAGCACTTGACTAATTCAGGTACTTAG
>NW_010424349.1:1205-1888 GCF_000710305.1 Buceros rhinoceros silvestris
GGGAGAGGGGGGTGCACAACCTGCCATGGCCACATCTGGTAGGATCAGTTTTACAGTGAGGAGCATTTTGGATTTACCAGAGCAGGATGCTAATAGCATAAAGCAAGGCTCTGACCATCACCACTCAGCGGAGAACTACACAGGCTCGCCGTACCAAGGGTGGATAGAAACAGACAGAAATCACTGTCCCTGTGAGTATGAATCGGACAGGAATTCGCCATCTCCGCACAGCTTTTATTTGTTTCTTCCTTCTCCTTTGGGGAAGATGAGAAGCTAATCGCCAGCGTGTGTAGCCTACAAGATCGGGGGTATCCAGGCTGGGATTTTACAGAATATTACTGAACTGCAACAATAAAACAGCAGGAACATCCCGGCCACGAGCTTAAGAGAGAAAAGATTTCACTTTTTTTTCCTCCATAGGTCTGTGCATGTTCCCAGCTACGGCAAAGAGCAAAACCTCAGGCTATGTCTGCCCGTATCTCTGTGATTATCGTTTAAGCTCGGCTCCCGGATTATTCTTGTTTCTTTCTTTCTTCCTTTCTTCCTTCCTTTCTTTCTTTTTTTCTTTTTTTTTTTCTTCCTCGTTTTACTGTTGAAAGAAACCATGCCTTTTCGTGCTGGCGGGGTTTCAGGTCCCCCCACGCTCCGCAGAGGAACGCTGAGCTCACAGTCAGCGCCTCGCC
>NW_010424350.1:0-215 GCF_000710305.1 Buceros rhinoceros silvestris
ATCTGCGGGCTGGTGCTGGGCTTCCTCACCATTCTCCTCCTCATGCTGAAGCCTCCACCGGAAGCAAGGGGACCACGGGGCTTCCCGCGCCCCAAGCTGCTCCTGGGGGAGCCGCGGGAAACCCACCACCTCCAGGTAGGAGAGGGGTGATCCGGGATGGGGTGCTGGTGGTGGTGGGAGGAGAGCCAAGGGATTGGGGTGCCACACCAAGGGGG
>NW_010424350.1:435-733 GCF_000710305.1 Buceros rhinoceros silvestris
CCCTCTCCCCCCACCCAGGGCTGGATGAACCAGCTGCACATCTACGACCCGGAGCTTTTCCACCCCTCACTCACGCACTCAGTGTTCGTCACCCTGGACAGGGCCACCCTCAAGCTCTCCTACCCCAAGAGCAACATCCCGCGCCGAGCCACCTTCGAGGAGGAAATCCTCGACACCACCTTCGTCAGCCACCGCTACTATGAGCTGACTGGCGCCAAGGTGAGACTGGTAGTGCCGAGGACCCTCCCCCAGGGAGCCCCGTCACCCCACACCCCCTGCTCACACCCCCTCCCCGCTG
>NW_010424350.1:844-1324 GCF_000710305.1 Buceros rhinoceros silvestris
GTCACCCCACACCCCCTGGTCACACCCCCTCACCGCTGCCCTCGGTGTCGCAGGTCTTCCTCTGCCCTCCCAGCCTGGCCCGAAAGCGGACATGGAACAAGAAATACCCCATCTGTGTCCTCCTTGCCGACCCAGCGGAGGGGGAGCATGGGAGCGGCGAGGAGCACGACACGGAGCTGCAGAGGGATGAAGGGATGAAGAAGGTGTCGGTGCCGGGGCAGGACATCCCGGGGAACTGCCAGGAGAGGTGCCTGTACCTCTTTGGGCGGACGGGGAGGGAGAAGGAGGAATGGTACCAGCACCTCGTGCGAGCCTCCCGACGGACACCCGGCAGCAGCCGCGGTGAAGCCAGGGCAGGTGAGGAGCAGTCGTCGTGGACTCTGCTCCGGGCCGGGACTGCTGCGGGTGGGAGCTGCATGGAGGGAGGACAAGCCCGTGGTAGGCGGCAGTGGGTGGTGGGGCGAGGGGCGAGCCTGGAGC
>NW_010424350.1:1752-2871 GCF_000710305.1 Buceros rhinoceros silvestris
TGCATGTCACTGCCATCACAGATAGACAGCATGTCACCCCTCACGCCATCCTAACCCGCTCACGTCCCCATGTCCCCAGGCATGGGACCAGCTCTGCGGAGCAGCGGCAGCAGCAGCGGCGGGAGCACTGAGGACATCCCCTCCACTGTCCCACCCAAGGACCTGCTGGGAAGCGTCCAACAGAAGATTTTCCTGGATTACAGCACCTACATGGCCCGATTCGTGCCAGCGCAGGCGGGGGGCAGCCCAGACCGGAGCCCCTCACACGGAGCACTGGGCAGCCCCACGCCCACAAAGGTGAGTGGGACAAATCCAGCACTGGGAGCGGGACACGAGCACCAAGTGGAGGCTGATGGACCCTGTCTGCAGCCGCTTCCAGCCCCGTGGTTCTTCACCTCCCTCCCGGCACCTCGGTTTGAGCAGCCAAGCTGTGGTGCAAGAGATCACTGGGCCAGCAGCTCCCACCACTCACGGGGCCACCTCACCCCAGAGGCTGGTGGCTTCTGTCCCTCTGCAGCTCGACGAGGACGCGGCTGGGCGTGGCGAGGCGTGCATGGCCTGGATGAACGCCCTGGTGGGACGCATCTTCTGGGACTTCCTTCGGGAGCACTACTGGGCTGAGCAAGTGTCCAGCAAGATCCAGAAGAAACTGAGCACGGCCGCTCGACGAGGACACGGCTGGGCGTGGCGAGGCGTGCATGGCCTGGATGAACGCCCTGGTGGGACGCATCTTCTGGGACTTCCTTCGGGAGCACTACTGGGCTGAGCAAGTGTCCAGCAAGATCCAGAAGAAACTGAGCAAGATCAAGGTGAGAGGCAGGAGCATCACAGTGCCCTAGGGAGCCCCGTCCCTGAGGCCCCTGTTGGGTGCCAGGCTGTGGTGACTGTCCCTCCATCAGCGTGGCTTCCCTCCATCAGCTCCCATATTTCATGAACGAGCTGACGCTGACGGAGCTGGACATGGGCACATCCATCCCCTCGGTCCTCAGCGCCTCCAACCCCACCACCAATGACCGAGGTAGGAGCCCCATAGAGCAGCAGGGACCTGGGGCTGGCTCCATGGCAGCTGGTATGGAGGGGCCAGACCGGTCCCCAGAGCAGGGAGGATTCCGAAGGCGC
>NW_010424350.1:2962-3217 GCF_000710305.1 Buceros rhinoceros silvestris
CGCCGCCTCCAACCCCACCACCAATGACCGAGGTAGGAGCCCCATAGAGCAGCAGGGACCTGGGGCTGGCTCCATGGCAGCTGGTATGGAGGTGCCAGCCCGGTCCCCAGAGCAGGGAGGTTTCAGCAGGCGCACGAGCAGCACCCAGCCCCTGCAGTGCTGACAGGGGCTCGCCCCGTCCCTCTCCCTGGCAGGGCTCTGGGTGGACATGGAGGTCACCTACAGCGGCTTGTTGCAGATGACACTGGAGACGAA
>NW_010424350.1:3469-4751 GCF_000710305.1 Buceros rhinoceros silvestris
GCAGACAGTGACGCGGAGTCGTCCAGCGCCGGCTCCTCCGACGAGGAAGACGTCGCTGCTGTGGAGCCCGTGGGAGCCCCAGGGGTCCCACCGCCTGGCGCCGAGGGGTAAGGGGCTGCTCGGGGTCTGCACCGTGGGGAGGTGCTGGGGGAGGCACCGTGCTGGCGCTGGGGGCTGGTTCTCCGAGAAGGCACCCACGGGCACCCTGGGACGTGGTGGCAGCCCTTCAGAGGGGACCTCTGTCCCTGTGGGGTGCTGTGGCAGATGGCTGGGGGTGCTGAAAGCCAGCGCAGCCCCAGGTCCGACCCCACTGCTGAGCTGAGGCTCCTCTCACCTCAGCCACGTCAGCGGCCACAGCACGAGCCGGAAGATCCTGCGCTTTGTGGATAAGATCGCCAAGTCCAAGTACTTCCAGAGGGCCACGGAAAACGAGTTCATCAAAAAGAAGATCGAGGAGGTTTCCAACACGCCGCTGCTGCTGACGGTGGAGGTGCAGGAGCTGGCAGGCACCTTGGCTGTCAACATCCCCCCGCCACCGACAGACCGTGTCTGGTACCAGCTCTTCTCCCTCCCGTGCAGGGATCCACGCGCATCCTCCTCCTAGCTCCCCTCGCTCCCGGCGGCTCAGCCAAGGAGCCAGCTCTGGAGCTCCAGGCCATGACGCTTTCTGCCTTTTTCCTCTCCCCGCACAGGTACAGCTTCCGAGTGCCACCTCAGCTGGAGCTGAAGGTGCGCCCCAAGCTGGGCGAGCGGGAGGTGACGTTCCTCCATGTCACCGAGTGGATCGAGAAGAAGCTGCAGCATGAATTTCAGGTGCCTGGTCTGCTGAAGAGCTCAGCAAACCCCACGGGCATCGCTGCTGTCAGGGGCCATCGGACCTCGGGTTGGGTCGGGGTTCTCTCTGCTAACAGCCGAGTTCTGAACTGGTCTGGGCACCTTTGGGCAGTCAGGAAACACAACCCAAGAAGCAGGTCAGGGAGCTGGTGCTCTGAGCACCAGAACAGCCCCGAAGAGCCCCTCACTTGAACGGCCTCAAAGTGCTGGTCCCTGGCCCCCTGCCGTGACCACCCTTGAAGCCACACAGGTGGGCAGGGCAAAGAGAAACGGCTCCTGCTTGTCCCCACCCTGAGATATCCCAAGCTGGTGATGCTCGGGGGCCAGGCACAGCCAGCTGCTGACCAGGGGAATTACAGAATTGTCTGGGCTGGAAAAGCCCTTTGAGCTCCTCGAGTCCCCCCGTTCCCCAGCACCGCCAGGTCCCCACTGCCCCCTGTCCCCCAGC
>NW_010424350.1:5040-5410 GCF_000710305.1 Buceros rhinoceros silvestris
AAAAAGGGACTGACCCCCCCCTCACTGCACCCTCCTGTCAGGGAGTTGTTGAGAGCAGGAAGGTCTCTAAGGAAGAAGTCCAGGACCTTCTGTTCCCAGTCCTGGTCTCTGACCTGAGCTCCTGCGGCTCCTGCCAAGGCCACTTCCCAGCAGACGTGTCACCAGTCAGGTAGTGACATTCAAAACCACTTACTTGCTATTCTGGATTCCTCTTTTCAGAAAATTTTGGTGATGCCAAACATGGACGATCTCATCATTCCCATCATGCGCTCTGGCCTGGACACTCCACCACCTGCCCTGGACCTGCCCAGGGACCCACCAGTCACAGGAGAGAGGCGGCTCTGAAGCACAGAAACATGGGCCGGGCAGA
>NW_010424350.1:5540-6900 GCF_000710305.1 Buceros rhinoceros silvestris
AGACACTCCACAGAGCCCAGGGACCTCGCCGGGACATGGGGCCGGCCAGGGCCTGGCTGTGCCGCGGGGTCTGAGCTTCTCGGTTCATCACGTCCTCAGCATTTGTGTAGAGGAGCCTCCTCCTTCAATGGTCCAAGCACACGTTCAGAGCAGAACCAGACCCAGGGCAAGGGGTTTGCTAGAGACTTAAGAACTTTGTGCACCTCATACCAGGTTCCCAGGACTCCTGGTGAAAGGGGGCAGCTCTGGACCAGCAGAGGGCTGGGCTTTCCACTGCCTGGTTCCCAGAGAGGGTGCAGGACGTCCAGACCGGTTCTGCCCTGGAGGAGCTGTGATCACCACTGATCCAAGACATCACAGCTCCGAGACGCGTCGCACCCTCCCCGCAGGCAGCTGGACTGCAAGGAAAACGGGTGGGAAATGAGTCCAAAATGTGAATAAACCCATCACTGCCCCACCTCACCCAGCAGCCATCAACTTGTGCACAAGGATGTCGGCCGGGATCAGGGGGTTTTGTGCGGAGAGAAGCTCATGGGTGACACTTTGAGCTCAGTGAAAAGAGCACCTGGGCGTGCGTGAGGCAGCGAGGGGAGAGATGGTCAGTGAGACCAGGCAGAGGCCGGCAATGGGGAGGCCCTGTGTTCCCAGTGGGAACTGGGGCGAAAGTGCTGGTACCTGCTGTGCTCTCCTCTGGAAGGAGGGTTTCACTGGGGCTCGGGTGAAGGCAGGCAGTGGGGAAAAAAACCACTGGGCAAGGGACAGGGGGGATGCCGAGCACAGAGCAGACACCTGGCTGTCCCAGTTCGTCCCTGTCCATAAAGGCCAGTCCCAAGTGCTCCTCATCTCAGCCCCACTGGCTGAGGAGCCTCAGGGACATGCTGCTGCGCACAGGCAGCACTGGACACAGGCAGGACACCCCTCCAGAAGGAAGACAAGGCGGCAGGAATGGCTCGGAGCCTTTTTATTGAAGGTGCCCAGTTAGGTGGCCTTGCAAATCTCAGTCCTTACAGCTCTTCCTGCGCTCCTGGCTTCGCTTTCACCAAGTGTTTCTTCTGGGGGCCCTGGAAGAGAGCAGAGAGCAGAGTTCTGTGGCAGTGGCAGACAGACCTGACCTACGAGGCTGGTTTACCCCCGTACACACGGGGGAAACTCTCACCCCACGGCAGAAAACAGCAAAGAAAACAGCTGCAACCAGGGACAGAGCTCCTGTCACATCAGAGCCACCCGGACTTGCAGTGGCAGCAGAGCAGGACGCAGAACAAGCTCCTAAGGCTGAGATGAAGGGAATCAGCTTAACCCCTAAAGAGCTCTGCGGAGGCGCGGCACAGCCAATCCCCATCCCGGGGCTACGGCAGGTTAA
>NW_010424350.1:6968-13267 GCF_000710305.1 Buceros rhinoceros silvestris
GAGGCTCGCCACAGCCAACCCCCATCCCGGGGCTAAGGAGGCTTAGCCAGTCCCACGTGGGCTTTCGGGCTGACGGGCCAGATCCAGACACGCGTTACGTCTGCGTGGGATCCAGGCGGTTGTTTCAGTCGTTTCTGGAGGCCTGGCTTACTTAACGCTTCCCTCCGGTCCCCAGCCGGGCTGCAGCACAGCCTGGGGCAGGCTGCAAAACTGTTCCAGAAATTCTGCTTGGTTTGTGTGGATTTAAATCATCTTTTTGCACCGGATATAAGAAAAATATACTGCTTGCCCCTTTCCAAAGCTTCCTGACAAAAGAGTGGCCAATTTGTGTCTGAATTTGACCCAACCTTTTCCTCTCAAGAGCACTAAAGCGATAAATCATTCCAAACCAATCAAAGCGGCGCACAATCATGGGTGAAAGGGACCATATGTCCCACGCGGCGCCTGCCAAGTTACGAGCTTGTTTAAAACATCGCGGGGTGGATGGAGACCGCTTGGCCAGATGGTATGTGCTAGGTGGGCTGTCTGGGATCACTCACACGACCGTCCTGGGAGCTGGGGCTGGCGCAGAGCGTAACTCACCATGAAAGCCCGCTTCTCCTGAGCGGTCTGGAAGCAGCCGTGGCCAAACTTGGACGTCGTATCGATGAATTTGAGTTCAACGGCTTCCTGAGCCCGGCGGCTCGAATGCACCCGGAGGGACTGGAAGAGAAGAGCTGCACTGTGTCAGGTGTATTGTCACAGAAAACCCGGACGTCTGCTCTGATGGAAGCAGGGGGAAATATCCCAGACAAGTATCTCCATGAAAATCTGCCTTCCTGGAGCAATGCCCTGCTGCTCAGGGATGCATGGCATGGCAGAGCGAGCCTGCCCTTCACTCTGCAGCTTGTTTCCTCACAGTCTGCTTAAGGCCAAGGTTTCCGTGCCTGGGCCCTCAAAGTCTAACAGCTCCTGTCTCCAGAGAGGGTGCGACCGACTGCACGCTGCCACGAACTGCACGGTCCTGCTGAGCACCACGCTCGTGTGCCACATGCCCTCTGCCACCAGCCTCCCTGCCCCGAGCTTGGCAGCAGCGCCGTTCTCCCCATGGTGAAGCAGTTCCCGGAGGTCTCACCTTACGGAGGGTGAGCACGCGCTTCTTCGTGCCCACCACGCAGCCTTTCAGCATCAAGAAGTCGTTGTTGACCTCCCCATAGTGAGGAAAGCCGCCCTGTGGGGAGAGGCACAGAGAGGGTTGGCAGGCAGGAGAGCTGCGGGGAGCAGCGTTTTCTAGGGAAGGAGAAGGTAGCGACTGAGAGTCCCTCCAGATACGGACCCTCAGCACCCTTCGGGCTTCCTGCCTGGGACCACCAGAGCCTGGCAGCCACGCTGACTGCACCCCGTAAGAGCTGGGGGACCAGTAACCCTGCTTCCCTGCCTGGAGGGTGTGGGTGGCAGAGGGCAGAGCTGCCCAGACTCCCCAGTTTTCAATAAGCAAATGTGAATTTTCAAACCAAGTAACAAACATTTATCTGTTAGGTATCAGGTTTTAAATGTAATTTATACTTCTCTTTTCTTTTAACAAAGTTCTCAGTTCCTGCCCAAGTTACCAGCTGGAAGGTAAATGTTTGGGTCTATTTACGGGCATAAAAAAACACCTCACAGAGATGGTTTTCCATGTCCGAAACACGGGGAAAGGAATCCCTGCATCTCTTTCAGTGAATTTCCTTCAAATCACTTCCTATGCAGCTGCCTCCAGCCAAGGAATTATCCCCCGGCTCAGATTCCTGCAGCCGGTCACAGCCCCATTCCCCACCCAGCCCTCACCAGAGGTGTAATGGTCTTCTCAGTGATATCGTAGTGCGTCGAGGCGTTGTTCTTCACCACTTTGCCGTCCTCCACGTGGATCCCGTGTCCAATGCGGTAAATCTAGGAACAGAAAGGAGGTGGAGATGGCGAATTTCCTGCCCCCTCACTGAGGGATGTCACAGGGATGACACGGTTTTCACCAAGGTGTGTCCCCTGGTATGTGTCCCTTGAGCGGGGAACAAGGAGAGACGTGAAGAACAAGAGCACTGCACGTCCCTAGAGAAACACCTGAGAAGCTGCAGGGGCAACAGAGGCCACCGTGCAAGGAAGGATGGTGATGGCATGGGAGGAAGGCAGGCGGGAGGGCGCGGTGGTGCTCTGAGGGAGCCCAGCTGGGCCATACCTTCTTGTTGAGCTCCGTGCGGTGGTGGTAGCCCTTCTGGCCAGCCCGAGCAATGGAGTAGCCCACCCGGGCTGGGTGCCAGGCTCCAATGCAGGCAACTTTGCGCAAACCCTTGTGCGTCTTCCTGGGGAGCTTCTTGGTGTGCCAGCGGCTTGTCACCCCTGAAGTGTGACCAGACAGAGCAGTGAGAATGACCGGGCAGACTCAGGGCTGGTGTCTGAGTGCTGGGCAGGGGAGAGTTCCGTCACTCCTCTGCAGATCTCAGGAGAAACCACGTTGGAAGGAGACCAAGAGCTGTCAGCATCGTCAGAGGCCAGAGCAGAGAACTGTTCTCACTTCCCATGGATCTGATCAGGCTGTGATACCTTCCTGCCGAGCACATCCACACACACGCACAGAAACACCTCCACACACGTCGGGTTTGTGTGAAGCGCGATGGCTTCGCGTACTCGCAGAGCCTCTGAGCCTCCAGGGAGGGCTTGGCACGGCAGACAACACGTCCTGTCCTGGGACTGAGGAAACCACACTCTGCCACGACGGAACTGCTTGTCATGGTGAGGTCCAGAGGCTCTTTGCTACTCCCTGTGCAATAAGCTGGTGGGTTCTCCTCTGCCCCACACTACCTTCTGGGCAGTGGCACATGAGCAGGACAGAACCAAGCCCCTGGCACTGGTCTCCCTGCTCTGTACCTTTCATCCCATGTCCCTTGGAGACGCCAATGACATCAATCATCTCGTTCTGGCTGAAGACGCTGTGCACAGAGACCTGCTTCTCCAGCCTCTCACGAACCCAGTCAACCTTGTCAGCCACCGTCCCGCCGTTCAGCTGGATCTCCATCACATGGGCCTTCTTCTGCCGCAGCGGCAGCAGCTTCATCTGCATTAGACAGTGCACGAAGGCAAAACGTTGCCCCGCACCTCCCAGGCAGAGTCAGCACCTCTCCTTTTTTCGTGCTCCACCTCTGCTTCCTGGCTGAGCAGTTATTTCAAGTTCCTACCAAGAGGTGCCTCCACTCTCTCCCAGTCCCAGCTCCCTGTGCAAAGCCCTGGCCAAATCACCACAGCAGGACTTTGAGAGTCTGTGCCAGCCCCACAGGAAGCCTTGAGCCAGCTGAGCTCTGTCCCAGACTCCAAAGCCGCAGCTAACTCCAGGGATCAGCATGAAAATGAGCTCTGTGCCTCCATCAATCCGCATCTGGCGAAACTGTACTTGCCCGTGGGTTATTTTTGCCCATCCATTTGACACCAGTTGCTAATTCGAGGTGATCACGGGGCCTGAGGTCCCTTGCTGACACAGGGCTCACCACCCGCTGAGGCTCTGCCCAAGGCACAGCCCCCTGCAGCAATCCCCCAGCAGAGCTCTGCTGAGCCCGGCTCAGAGGGGCAGGGTTGGTGTCTGGAGGCAGCTGGAAAGGTCAGCCAGCACCTCCCATTGCCTGCCTGCCCTGTCCCACACCCTCTGCTCGGCACCTGCCTGCTCAGCCTCCTCCAGCCCCACCAGCACACCCCAGGGATCCCAGCTCCCAGGTCCTCACCACATTCCCGAGCTGAGGAAGACCCTGAGCCCCCCTTGCCCGCCCCCTTTCCAGGCTCTGACCTGCGTGTGCACAATGACACGAATGACCTTGCAGTACTTTTTCATAGCCACAAAGTCCTTCTCCAGCTGCTTTTTGCCATCCTCATCCTGCCATTTTTTGCAGTACTTGGTGAACGCCTTCTTCTTGCTCTTGTGCCTACGGCAGAGGCGTGGAACATCCAGCAGAGCCGAACAGGGACGTGCCTCCCTGCTTCCCTGTACCCCGAGCGCAGCCGGGGGGGACATATCACCTCACCGGGTACTTCCCCACCATGCACAAGGTACCCATGGACACCTGAACCTTGCCCGTGGGGGCCACAGCACAAGCCTTTGAGGTGGGGAGAGGCAAGCGCATAACAAGCCGTGAGGAGGGCTGGTAATTCAAAGCTTTCTGCCTTGTCTCCCACTGACTGGCCAAGTGCCATCGAAGCACAGGCACAAAATCAGGGCTAAGATGAGAGAGGAGAAAACAGGCTCTGACGGGGATCGGAGGCATGTGGTGGGTGGATCTCCACGGCGCTGTCGCTGTCGGAGGAGACACGATCCCTACAGTTACGAAAGTCGTGTTTCCACTTTCCTCTCCGCTGGGGCGGGAGTTGACGGGGTCACACTCCACATTAGTTTTGCCCCTGACAAATCGGGGTTTATTCCTTTCATTAGGTGCCTCAGCTCAAGTGTTTTTCAATTTAATGGAGAGAAGATCGGCTCGACCCACACAGAGGAAAGCGAAGCTGCAGCACGCGCTGCCACGTGATATCGTGGAGAGCCCTGGCTTAGTTCAACGATTAGAATAAATTTACATACGCATATGCAAATTGCCAGCACCAAGCTGTGTGCAGTATCTCGTCCCTGACTAAGTAAGCAGCAGTTTCACTCCACTCCGGAGCCAGCTGCTGGGAGCCGAGCTCTTTGGAAGGGCCGGCCAGCACGGAGAGCCTGCGGGGAAGCCCTGCAAGGGACCCCTCGCTCGAAGCACCCTGGGGACCCCCCTCAGCCGCGGAGGCACGTACCAGTTCCTGTAGAAGCGCCGCCGGCACTCATCGCTGATGTGCTCAGCAAAAACAGTCTTGAAATTCCTCAAGCCCTTCGGTGTTTCTATGTACCCCACGACCCCCACCACCACCAGCGGGGGGGTCTCGATGATGGTGACGGCCTCCACCTCCTCCCTCTTGGAGATCTCTGCAAGAGAGCAGAGGGAAACGGTGCTCAGCATTGTCCAGGATCAGATCGCTGCCTGGAGTCACCCGCAGCTCCAGCCCTGGGCGCATCACAGAGGGTAACGTTAGAAACATCCCCACCAAGACGCTCCCAGCCCAGGATTTGTCAGGGATCACCCTGCAGGGTCCTGCCAGCAGGATCCCACAAACCTGTCCCCACACCAGTGAGGGCACTCCCCAGGAACCCCCAGACTCAGCTCGCGCTGGCCATGAGACGTGACAGCATGCCAGGAGACGGCCTGGAAGCTGTGTGCTCTGCCACCCACACCCAGGAGCAGCCTCTCCCACCACCAAGCCTCGTGTCCCTCCTGGAGGAGGCTCCCCGCTTCCCCCAGCCTTACTGAGCCCGGGCCTGTGCACCTCCCGCACAACATGGGTCATGCCGGCTTTGTAGCCCAGGAAAGCCGTCAGGTGGACTGGTTTGCTGGGATCATCCTTGGGCCACGACTTCACCTTCCCGCGGTGGCGGCTGCTCCTCTTGTGAGGGAGGAAGCCCAGGTGGCCGTGCCTGGGAGCAGAGAACTTGCGGTGGGACTGCGGGGGGGAACAGGCAGATCAGCCTCACTTGTGGGTCCCGGAAGAGGCTGGGACCCAAAGCACAACGGAAAATCTCCCCTTGAACATGCTGGAGGGAGTCTGGGCTCTTCCCTGAATCCGAGACAAGAACTCGTAACAGGATGGGATTTAGTTCAAGCTTCCATCATGCGCATGGAAAAATTTAGTAAGTTTGTGGACAAATGATGCCAATTAACTAAAAAAAAACCCCTAAACATGATCTTCCTCCTTCTGCTTGAGGGCTCTGAAGGAGAAAGATGTTCTTTAATAGCTCTGCCCTTCTGTGATGTTAATTATAAAGGCTTATTCCGTATTCTGCAGCGCCAAAAGGGGCTGCTCGGGATCCACGGGCTTCATCTCGTCAAGGCAAACGGCCCAAACAAGCACAGCTAACGGCGAGAAGAGGTGGGAGCAGGTGCCCAGGGGGATCGGTAACCAGAACAGGAGCAGGTTAAATATGCACCTTGGGACCCAAATTAGAAGAGCTAAATATATAAACCCCAATCGCAAGGTCACGCTGAGCCAGGCAGGGGGAAGCGACAGCAGCACTTTAGGGACGCGGACAAGCACTCAGACAACTGGCATCAAGGCAGGGGAGGTGGGGCAGCCCAAGCAGCAAAGGGTTAACTCTCTGTCCACCGCAGCTCCTTCCACGCTGAGACCGGTCCCAGCAGCTGGCTGCTCTTCCCACCAAGCTCATCCTCCAGCCCAAGCGGGGCCGTGCTGAGCTCAACCCCACTCCAGCGGCGCTGCCGCGGCCG
>NW_010424351.1:0-1967 GCF_000710305.1 Buceros rhinoceros silvestris
CCTGCTCCCCCCACACCAGGCATTGCCGCCCTCCCCGGGGCTCAGCCCAGAGATGGGTTTGGTGGGAGCTGGGAACCCCCAGAGCAACAGAAAAGCCTTGAGAAAGAGTCTCGCCCACCCTGATTAACAACTACGGACACGTTACCGCTTTTAATCATTACAAGGAGCTCGTGACAGCCCCGAAGAGCTCAGACGTACGCTGAGATTGTTTGTAATACTGTCACAAGTGAATAATGCAACGCCTTTCCACGTGGAGCCGTGAGCCAAGGAACATCGGGCCCCTGCTCCTGCTTACACAGCGGGACCAAACAGTGAACAAAACAGTGATCAGGGAGATATCACCAAGGAGAGGAGGCTGAGCCGGGATGCGGCGTCCGGCCCAGCTGGGGCAGGCTGGAGGGTCCCACCTGCACCCCTCCCAGCCTACCCCCCTTCTCCATGGTGTTTGAAGCAGATGTTTTCCGCCGCTGGCAGCTGCCCTGCCTGCGGTGCGTGCTGCCAGGCTGCCTGCGGAGCTTCTGCCCACCCGTGCCACCTCTGGGTGCAGAGGTTCTTGATGGGCTCAGAGCTTGTGCTCCAGGGGCCCGTGGCCCCAGTGTGCTGCTGGAGGTCCCACAGCTCGAGTCTTGTCCCCCAAAGCAGTGACCAGCAGCAGAGTCTGGGGAAGAAAATGGTTAAGTGGGGGCACAGAGAGAGCCCCTCGCCCAGCCAGTGCCCGTCACTGTGGCATGGGGCTTCTCTGCAGGAGCAGAGGTAGGTACTTTTACCTCCTCACCTCAACTCATTAAGCATTTAACCTCTGGAACAGTTGTGTCAATCAACTCCAAGACATTAACACATTGATCCATGTGAAAATTTTATTCCTGTTTGCTGCTGCTGCTGCTAACACCGCAGGAGCCCATAGTGCTGTCTCCGATGCTTAGCAGAGCATCATTTCTGCTGCCTTCCTGCATCACTGCTGACTTTAAGGCTCTCCTCAACTTTCCAGGGGAAATACTGGCCTATTCCTGACTCTTCTCACCACCCTCCTCACCCAGCTGGTGTTGCTGAGGCGCACATCTGCAACCCATCAAGGTGCAGCCACACCAGGGATTAGCCCAGCAGCACAGAAATCTCTGGATTGCACTTAATCCCTGTCTTAAGAGCTGCTAAGCCTCGTGGTTCTCTTTTAGCCTGGACAAACAGTGAGGAGAGGTCTGCGGGGACTGGAAAGGAATCAAAAATCTTTGTTCTGGGTGGTAGCAGGCAGAGATGGGGCTGGGAGAGCCCTGTGGGGGCAGGGGTGATCCCTGCTCCTCGTCCTGATCTTGTTTTGGGGGATTTGGAGTGAGTGCCTTTCTAGCAGGTGGTTACTCAGCCTGGTGTGACCTTCCTGGAACGTGAGTCTCTTCCATTCCTTGGTCTCGCACAGACTTGGTCACCCCATTCCCAGGTTGCCCGTTCGTGGCATGGAGCAGGGGGTTTCATCCCTTCCCACCGCACGAGGGGCTGTTCTCCCTCCTCTGCACGGGGTCACATCTGCACGGCCCCAGGGGACAGGATGGGTTGAGCCAAGGTCTGAGGGAGCCTGTGCCCAGTCCTGGGCCACTGCTGGTGTCCCACAAGACTCAACCTTCAGCACAAACAGGGAGGCACCAAAAGCTGGGACGTGCTCGGCTGGCAACCCTCCCAGCCCTGCAAGGGGAGTGACAGCCACATGAACCCACTTACAGCCAGAGAACCAGTGCCGTGACGGTGCGTTCAGACAGGCAGCACGACAACCCCGCGGCCCCGAGCTCAGCCCAGACCGGGCACCCTCCCAGCCCTGCAAGGGGGGGAACAGCCACATGAACCCACTTACAGCCAGAGAACCAGTGCCGTGACGGTGCGTTCAGACAGGCAGCACGACAACCCCGCGGCCCCGAGCTCAGCCCAGACAGGGCCAGGCACTGGCTGCACCGGCCCCCGCGGGGGGGAGCCCCCCCGGG
>NW_010424351.1:2088-4900 GCF_000710305.1 Buceros rhinoceros silvestris
CGGCCGCAGCGAGGGGACGCTCCCATGGGCTCTCGTTTCTCACTGTGTCCCACTCAGGGGAGGCACCACTGGTGAGGAGAACAGGGCAGGCGAGGGCAGCAACACCTCTGCCCGCACTGGGCAGGCAGTCCCGGCCCCTTGCAGGGAGAACCCGCAGGGGAGGAGCAGATGCCTGGGCTGAACTGGCCATCCCAGGTGGGCAACGCCCGGCAAGGAGCATGAAATGAGCTCCAGGCACATCAAAATCAGTGGGAAAAAGAAAGCGAGGGGCAGAAAGGGCTTTCTCCACGATGGAAGACGGAGCAGGGGCTCTCCTGATGCTGTGAGAAGGTGAGCACAGCCTCGTTTGTCTGTGATATTCGCTTGCCCAGGGATACGTGGATTTGGGGTACCAGCAAAGTGGGGCTGGCACGTATGACACCGCTGTGGGACTCCAGATTGTGAAGCAAAGGATCTGCCTGAAGGAGTAGGTTCAAGGCAGAAGCATCTGCATGGGGAGCACAGCCTGGTCATCCTGCCACCCCGCTGCCCTGCCACCTCCCTGACACGCTCTGCGCTGTCATCGTGTTGCACAGCAAGGCAGGGGGCAGGAAGAGCAATGCCGGGTCTCGGGGACCTGTGCTGTCCAGCTTTGCTGGCATCCCACTGAGCTCATGCCCCAGGTGCCACGTCCACTCTTCACCAGCTCCTGTCCAGTTTTTCACGCACCAGTATCCCCCAGTCCTTCTCCTCAGGGCTGCTCTCTGCTCATTTACCATGCTTTGAGTGTCTCTAGGGACAGAGGGACGTGGGCCTGTTTTGGTGGCAGGAAGGACAGAGACCCTCAGCATGCCCAGAGACGTGCAGGAACCGGAATAACCACATAAGCAATCAGTGGCGGGGACGGGGTTTGCTGTGAGGCAGCAGGAAGCTCCCCATGGTTTAACACCAAATTTTTTCTTGCTTAGAGCCTGTGTGGGGGGTGTCAGCTCCGTCACGGGGCCAAGGCAGTGAACGGCCAGGTGTTCCGGTGAGAGGTGGCACAGTCACGGAGCCCACAGGAGTGGGAAGATGTCACAGACAAAGCGGAAAGCAGACGGGCAGCCCCAGCTCCCAAACTGCGCTGGTGCCCCGTGCTCTCCCTGCACCTGGCAAACCGACACTGAGAGCTTGGTCCCGGGCAAAGCTGGGTGAGGCTGTGCCACCAGCACGCCCGAGGCACCTGTGGGCTCTTGGCATGTATTTGTACATCCCCTGCAGCTCACGCGGACACGGTCAGCAGCGTGGGATCGGGGCTTTCCTCACCCCGCACCGGGGAGAGGCACAGGCACTGCCTGTCATGCACGGGCAAAAGTCCAGTCACAGGAGGTGCGGTTTCTCGGCGACAGAGTTGAGACTGAAACGGTGTCAAGAGCATGTGTTGGCTCTTTACTACACTCACACACACAAAAGGGTAATGAGGAAAAGAGAGAGAGAGAAGAGGGGTGAGAGAGAGAGAAATACCACCAAGGCGTCTGTGGCGCCTGCAGCCTGTCTGTCAGCTCCTTGGAGTTCCGAGGTGATGCGGTGCTGTCACCCCTTTTCTTGCTCATGTCTCCACCTCTTCTCAGTATTCAGGTGGGGGTTCTCAGAACTCTTTTACATAAGTCCCTCCCTCGGCCTCACCTTGGTGCGCTTGTGCCAGGAACTTTCTGGGGGGTCTCCAGGGGTCGTAGGGCACCATCACCTTCTTGCCATAGTTTTCCTCTCTGCTTTTGCTGCACAGGCAGGTGCAAAGCTGCTTTCCGCTTGTGGTTTATCACAGCTCTGAAGGCTTGGTGGACTCAGCAGAGGTTGTGGTTGCTGCATCCGGCTCATCTGTCTCCACGGTGGTGATTGTTACCGCTACAATCAATATGCTGCAAAATGCAGAGCCCTGCTTGTTGCCGGTAAGCCGTGCACGACATTGTAACGCACGCCGTTACCTCGTGTCCAGCAAGACAGTGTCCACAGGGACATTTTGCATCTCCCCAGAACTGACTCCACCACCCAGTCACTTGGTGGTAGGTGGTGTGCGTACCCGATACCGTCACAAAGCTTGAGCCGAAATAGAGGTTCTTCTAGCGAAAAGAGACACTTGTGGTTTGTGGTTTCTTCCAGCTGTTAGTGATGTCGAGACATTAGTTTTTCTAACAGTCTCTGACAGCTCCCCAGGAAAGACAGGTCCTGGTGCCAGCCCCATCCCAGCCAGGCAACAAAGCCTGTCCCCACCCTGGGGGACTCACAAGAGAAATATTCCCTGGAGACAAAGCAGCAGGTGGGGAACAAAGACGAGAAGGTGGGGAGCACGTTCCTCCACCAGTAACGTGGGACAGCCGCTTTCCTGGACAAAGGAGAGAGGTTTTCCTCTTCCAAGAAAAGCGGCTGACATGGGGCCACCTGGGCGAGGGCTGCCTGGGTCGAACAAGTGGTTAGGGGACAAGCTGGAGCACGAGAAGGGCCTCGCTGGCTGGCCCTGGGAAGAGGTGCCTGGGTAGGGTGGGTTTGGCTGGTGGTGGGGCTCAGGGCTTCTCAACGTCTTCAGTAAAAATGGACAATCACATCTGGGAGCGCTGGTGGGTGGCACATCTGGGAGTGCTGGTGGGCGGCACTGCGGCGCCGTATGTGCTTGGGAAATAACAGGAAGAACAGAACGAGGCTGGAGATACTGCCACGGGCCGAGCTCCAAAGGGAGGGGATTAGGGACAGGGTTTTCTGCTCCCATCTGCGAGCTGCTTGGCCAACAGCAAGTGCAGAGGAGATGCATCCAGGAGCATGCAATGATCTTGGGATTAGGATGAGCCACCAGCGTGGG
>NW_010424351.1:4967-6681 GCF_000710305.1 Buceros rhinoceros silvestris
GTGCAGGGGAGAGTCATCCAGGAGCATGCAATGATCTGGGGATTAGGATGGGCCACCAGCGTGGGCCAGCCATGAGCAATGCGCAAGCAGCGCTCTCAAGATACTCTCAAGAGCTGCTAGAGCTCAGCCCTGGTGGGAGCCCCAGGGCGGTCCTGCCTGCCCCGGAGGAAGCACAGGAGGGCAGCGGGTGCCCCGGTTACTCTGAGGAGACACCCAGGGCAAGGAACAGCAGGCAGAGAAAGTGGCTGGTTGGAGAACAACATGATCCCTGACGTGGCCAGCAGACCATTTGTGATGGCAGGAGGCTCTGGAGGCGTCCCCAGTGGGAGCACAGCCCCCATCTGCCTCCGGGGCAGCTCTCCGGCAGTGGGACGACGGACAAGGGCAGGGACTTGCTCCTTGGCCACGGGCTGGGCTGACACTGCTCCCAGGTCCATGGGAGGGGGAATCTCCCAACCCTGCTCTCCATCCCAGCCCCATCCCAGCCCTCCCTGGGAGCAGCACTGGACCCGCAGCCGGCTGCAGGAGCTGTCACCCACTCCCAGTCCCCAGGGCCATGCACAGCCCAGCTGGGCTCGGCAGCTCTCGCCAGAGTCAGGACCTGCACTGACCCAACTCCAGGCACTTGGCTGAGACATCCCACGTATTTTTTGGAGATCCCGTGTATTTTTTGGAGATCCTATGTATTTTTTGGAGCTGCCCTGCAAGGCCAGAGCTGTCCCTTCCCCTGGGACCTCCAGGCAGGCCGAGTCCTGCACCAACCAACGGGCTTGGGTGTCTGCGCTTCCCAAACCGCTGGTGCTGACGCTCTCCCCAGCGTCTCGCTGCCTTCCGGGGAAGAGTCCCAAAGTTGTGCGGGGTGTTGGAAAACCTCCCAGCAGCCTGTCCTGACAGGGGGTTGCATCCCTCAGCCCAGCAGAGACATGTCGAGCCAGAGCCAGAATGATGCTTTTGCCCGGGGTGCATCCACCCACGTCTCCACCTGCATGGTGTCACCACCACGGTGTGACTGACACAGTGGGAGCTGGGCCAGCCTGACAGGGGAGCAAGCACCTGTGGGGAATAGCTGGGGGTGCCCACGCTGGTCCCAGCAGCGAGCCAGCTCGCGGCACACACGTACAAGCTATTTCAGTGGGTTCTTGAGTCTGTGGGCAACAAGGCTGCAAATCCAACCAGTGTCTCCATTAGTAGAGGAGAAAAGTTAGGGGGTGCAACACACTGAAGCATGGCTGAGGGCAGCTCCTGCTGAGCTGGCAGCTTTGCTCTGCACCCTGTGGGTGGGAGCTCCCCAATGCACTGGAGCCTTGGCTTCCAGCCCGGAGCTTTTCCTCCCCCAGGCACTGAGGGTCTGGAAGGACCGCAGAGTATCCAAGGCTATAATCCTCCTCCTGGCAAGGGCACTTGCCTGGAAGGAAGATCAAACCCAGGCACAAGTCTCCATTCTTGCCTTACTTGCTAAAACCTTTTCTTCCTCCTGTTTCCCAGGGCAGCGCCTCTGCCAGCCCAGAAGCAGGGGGAGTTCTCACGGGCAGGGATCCGCTCCCTGCTGCCCTGGCACCGAAGTGCCCAGGAAATGGGCGGCTTCATAGGAAAATCCCACCATTTTCTCCTGGCTGCCTCGCCAGGAGCCCTCTCGTGATGGGGCAGAGGGCAGGGAGGTGGCTGGCCACGGGGTGCTCACACCTCGCAGCGAGGAGCCACTGCGGCCCGTCAG
>NW_010424351.1:6813-9511 GCF_000710305.1 Buceros rhinoceros silvestris
GAGGAGCCACTGCGGCCCGTCAGGAATCTTGTGCCACCAGCTCTGGAGCTGTGGCCCAGCACCTGGCCAGCTGCGTCCCCACACTCGTGGTACAAGGCTGTGGATCCTGGCACAGGATGTGGCACGGGCTGGCAGAGCGTCCTCCCCCGATGTCGTGGTCCCAGGGCGGTGGTTGCATCCCACTGGCTCCGTGCAGCTGCCGTGGGCTCAACTTTCCCTGAACCTGTGGGACAGGGTGCGTGGGCAGGAGGGACAACACAACGGGAAGGAAGGGGGCACCGCACGCAGACCCCCTCGCCCACGGGGCTGATCCCCATCCTCAGCGTGAGGGAGGGGACAGTGGTGGGGACAGAGCTGGCCAGACCAAGAAGGAAATGGTCTTTTACTTGGAATAAAATGGAAAATTGTTTGTCATGTTTAAAACCGGCCAATGTTACCCAGAGCCTCCAGTCACAGGCGAGAAAAGACACTTCGAACGACCCTGGCTCACCACCACGAGCACCAGCCCCACGGGCAGTGTGGAGAGCAGCCGGGTGATGCAGGGGCCGAGCCCACGTCCCGGCTCTCCGGGCAGCAGCCACGTGAGCGAGGCAGCCCATGGCACCACTGCGGCCTCATGCAGAGCAGCAGCGAGGACGGGCTCCCCCGCGTAATGCCGAAACCCCCAGGCTGTCCCCGTGGATCCTTCACTGGAGCATCTGTGGGAATCTGAGCAAGCAGGGGGCTCTTGGGGGCGGCTGTGTGGGACTCCCTGGCAGTGCTGCTGCTCAGCTTCCCGAGGTCTGCAGGTGAGCAGGACCACGAGGCTGCTGCAGACCTGCTCCCGTGATCAGCAGTGGGCAGCAGGACGGGCAGCAGGCCATGGGGGGGGTACGTGGGGGTACCCATGGACATGCCTCCTCCTCCTGGGGTGGGTACAAGCCACTTCCCCCCAACCCACACTGCTTGCTGACCTGAAGCAGTCTGTTATTCCCACTTGTCTACCTTTAGCCCAGCTGCATGAGAGATTTTGCCCCTTGAAGGTCCCAGCAGGACCCATTTCTCCATTCTCAGACACAGCGCTGATCTGCAAGAGAATTCACTAACCTGGGGGGACGCGGTTTGCGCTAGCATCTTGCCATCAGCTCTCCAGGGCACTGAATTGGCTCTTTCCCATTGCTGTTTCGTGGAGAAACAATCTATGCTGAGGTTCCCTTGAGTCCTTGGAGGTGTTAGGGACAAAACTAACATTTTGGGAGAACCTGAGCACCGGGAGGGCTCTGTCCGTCCTCCACCCTGCCCCTGCCACAGCAGCCCACTCAGGAGGTGGGAGCATCTCTGCTGGGGCAAACGCAACCTTGGCAGATTCTAATCAGCACAAGATTCCCGGCGCAGGCTGGGGCTCCCCACTGCACCCCATCCCCTCCCCACGCCATGGTCCTTCTGGGGAAAGCTCCACACCAGGGAGGCAGCTCATCTGGATTCCCGGCTCTGCCAGTCACTTTTCCCATGTTTTCCAGCAGGAGCCAGGAGAGCTGTCCCAGCACAGCGGCTCAGAGCCCCAAACCCGCAGGTAGCCCCTGTCAGCCCGGCTTGGCAACCTCTAAACTTAAGTTTAGAGCATCAGCAGTGTTGTTTCTCACCTTAACAACGGGGTTTCCCTTTGACAGTGGTCACTGTCTCTGTGTAAAGACACCCGGCCCTGAGGATCACCCTCCTGCCAGCAGGCATGTTTCCAGCCCTTTCCTCATCCCCAAATGCAACGAGCCGTCTCTGGAGAGCCCTTTCCTCTGCCGGAGCACCAGCACTTGCTCCAGCCCCAGCTGAGCCTGACACACTTGCTCTTCCCAGCCTTATTAAATGGAGTTTTCCCATCCCCTCCCTGTCAAACGGTGTGTGGGCAGCCAGAGCCTTCCCTGGGGCAGCCCCAGCCAGCCCCCTGCTAGAGGGCAGAAGGTGACTCAAAGCCCCTTGCGCTGGTCCTGAGACTGGGAGAGCATCCTTTGTCCAGGACAAAGACTTCCCCCTGTCCCACTGCTGGCTCAGCTGAAAACCCAGTGCACTGCCCAGTGGCACCAAGGCTCAGCTCCGGGTGACCTGGGCAAGTGACGTCTCAACATGCTGCCAGGGCTCTGAGTCCTTGGTGGCGGAAGGAGGAGCAGGGACCCCCTCTGAAGGGGGCACTGGAGCAGGTCGCAGGTTGTGGTTGTTCCTGTCTCAAGCTGTGACTGCTCCTGGCAGCGGCACCCCTTGTGTCCAGCAGAGCAGTGCCAGTGTGGTGGCACAGGCAGATGGTGGCCCAGGCAGGACAGATGATGGCACACAGGGGACTGACTTCATTTCCCTCCGCTGTGGCAAACCAGGCCCTGCAGGATCCCAGCCTGAACCCACTGACATTTGGGCACTGGGTAGAAGACCTCTCCCAGCTCCTGAGAGCTCCCACTCTGGACAAACACCACCAGGAAGTCGCTTTCCTGAGACACTCCCGTGTCCTGGCCACCCTCCAGCATCCGGCTCGGCTCTTTCCCAGCAAACCCAGCACTCCCCAGGGCTGCCCGGGGAGCAGGGACGAGCCTCCGTGGAACCGCCCGTTCCTGCCAGGAGGCTGTTGAGCTGATCCATGCCCAGGCCAGGGAATTGATCAGCTTTAACCAATTTATTTTTTACCATATTTGATCCTCCTGCTTCACCACCCTTGTCCTCTCTGGGGCCTTTCGTG
>NW_010424351.1:9696-10834 GCF_000710305.1 Buceros rhinoceros silvestris
GCTCTCAAATGACTCAAAAAATAGGAGTCAGACAACCTCAAATCCTGAAATTAAACAAACAAACAAAAAAAGAACGTGTGTGAGCTGCAAATATTTTCACCGTTACGCTTTTCAGTTTTTAACATAATGGCAAAACTGGACTTTTATCTGTCTCCCAGGGAGAACTGGAGTTTCTGAGCTCATTGTGGGATGTCATCAGCTGCGATTTGAGAAAATCATGTGCTGTGAAGCTCTCAGAAAGCCCTTGGGAGCCTCTTTCATTTCCTCCTCCTCCGTACACCACAGCCGGTACAATTTACGAGCAGCTGGATGCTCCGGAGGACATGCAGGGATTTCTAGCTGCAGGTGCTGGAGATCCCCCAGGGCTGAGGGTTACTTCTTCCTGCCCTGCACTAGAGGGTCTTCAGACCACCTCAGGAAGGTCTCGAGCAAACCTCTGAGAAGTGACAAGTTGCTTCAGCATGAGGCGGGTCAGGGTCTGCTCCGCACCCCTGCCCGGTCCCCATGGCGCAGCATCTCGCCTGCCTCCGGGAGCGTGGCGGCCAGCGGCAGGGTCTCAGCCTCAGCGCGGGGTCCAGCCTCCCTCCTCCTCTGTCATTTTGGGGAAACGTGGTCCCACGATGGATGTTGCGTGCTGCAGGGCAGAGGAACGAGCAGGACCCATGCCCGGGGTGGCAGCGGTTAAACACGTGTCCCTGAGGCTGAGGCAGGCTGCAGAGGTGATGGAGTCGCTGGGAGGAGATGGAGAATAGCTGTGTCCTGGCATGATCTCTGAGGCCTTTGGTGCTGCTAACCTCCGCTCAAAGCCACCACCCTGCCCTTTTGAGATACCTTTGTGCTTTATAACAAAAGGGACAAAAGGGACAAAAGGAAAAGAACTCACCCGGGTTCATCTGTTGGAAGCTGGTGGTGAGACCTCCAGGTGCTCCTCTGTGCCCGCAGGGATGGGGCTGTGCCCAGGACCGGCATGGGAAGGATGCTCATCCCTCCTTCACGTTCACTCCTGAAACCTGAGAGCAGAACGAATCCAGTCTGACACTTGGTTGGAGCTGCTGAGTGCCAGTATTCCAGCTTCAGCTGGATTTTGGGTTTTGTGGGCTGCAGGAGCAAATGTTGCTCCAGGTGCTGCCGACCAGAG
>NW_010424351.1:11002-11340 GCF_000710305.1 Buceros rhinoceros silvestris
TGCCGCGGGGAAACCTGGCTTTGCTTTGCTGGAATGATTTTTTCAGCTGAAAGTTCCCGGGCAGGGCTGAGGTTGAACCCTGAGCGGGTTTTGCATAAGGGTGAAATCTGGCAGGGACTGGGGCCAGAGGCGTGCTCAGAGCCAGCAGCCCCCATCTCCTTTCCGAGGAGCGGCTGGTGAGGTCCAGCTCCCTGCGCTGGGGTCAGAGGAGGTGCCCAGCCTGGTGAGCCCTCGGCAGAGCCAACACCAGCCCTGGCGTGCGGGAAGCTGCTGTGGGGCGGAAGCGATGCTGCTCGCTGTGCATCAGCCAGTTGGGAGCTGGGCAGAGGGTGGGCGGC
>NW_010424351.1:11457-12567 GCF_000710305.1 Buceros rhinoceros silvestris
TCAGCCAGTGGGGAGCGGGGCAGAGGGTGGGCGGCTGCGCCCTGCTCCCAGCAGGTCCCCGCTCCCAGCAGGTCCCTGCTCTGCTCACAGCCTGGTCCTCTCGTGCCAGGCAGACATCATGTCCTCGGGTCTGCACGGGGGTTACTGGTTAGGTTTTGTAGGAGATGGATTCTGTGAGGACCCACCAGTGCCCACCAGCAAAGGCGGTGGTTCCTCTGTGACCAGGTGTTTAAGAAAGGGTGAAAACCACTGAGCAGCCACTGGAGAGAGGAGAGATGGGAGAGAAACAGCCCTACCGACCCGAGGTGGGTGAAGGAGGGGGCAGAGGTGCTCCAGCGCAGAGTCCCCCGCTCCGCAGGAAGGCCATGGCTGTGCCCCTGCAGCCCGCGGAGGCTCACAGGGAAGCAGCCGTCCACCCCTGGAGGATCCCTCACCTCCGCCTTCCCGCAGCAGGAGCCTGCTCAGCCTCTGAGGACTGGGTGAGAGCCAAACTGCTGCCAGCACCAGCAGCCTGCCCGGCTGCCACGGCTTCCTGGCACACCTTGTCACACAGGAAGGCTGCAAGTGCCCTGCTCAGTGACTCAGTTTCCCCTTCTGCCACCCCACATGTTCCTCTCTCTGGAAGCGAGTCCCGGGAGCAGCACTTTCAGGTCTCCTGCGGGTGCCTGACCGCAGCAGGGCTTCCACGCGCTGGGGGCGAGCACAGCTGCCGAGCGGCGCCCACATCCCGGCCAGCACCAGCCAGAGGCTCGAGGGTCCGGGATCTACACCCTGAGCCCTGCCCCCGGCTGGGGATGCAGCTCAGGCTCCTCTCATCCTGCCTGGAGGCGGGAGGGCAGCTCGGAGGGGTGAGGATGGACGTTCCATGGCTCCAGCAGTGGGTGTCTGTGCAAGGAGCCGTGTTACCAGTGTCTGGAATAACTGGGGTCACTGAGCAGCTGGTGGTAGGAGTTCACCAGGGAACCAGGTGCTCCCTTAGACCCCTGGCAGAGGGTTTAAGCTTTCCAGTGAGACCTTTTCAAGTTCCACTGGTTTAAAAACCAGCCCTTCCAGGGTCCAGCTAGAGCCTGTGCCAGCTGCGTTCGTGGCTGGGCACAACCCCCTCTGAAC
>NW_010424351.1:12590-13867 GCF_000710305.1 Buceros rhinoceros silvestris
GTGATACCTTTTCAAGTTCCACTGGTTTAAAAACCAGCCCTTCCAGGGTCCAGCTAGAGCCTGTGCCAGCTGCGTTCGTGGCTGGCAACAACCCCCTCTGAACAAACAGGCCTGGAGCAGGCAGAAGCAACACAGCTGCGATGTCCCCACCATCTCCTCCTGCCACTCAGCAGTGTCCCGGCATGACATGTCCCCCCCTCTTTGGACTCGTCAATAAACCTCCCTTTGGGCACAGGCAAACCTCCATCCCCATCCCTCAGCGAGGAGTTCCTGCTCCCCAGCAAGGAGAACCGCCTGCTTCAGGCTGGCTTACATAGTCCTGAGACCCCTACTTGTATCTTCTCATCCTGCTCAGGTAGGAAGGTCTCTTCCCACCGGCATTTCTCAGGGATCTTGTGGCCACCCTGATGGCTGCAGGCAGGGACAGCCCCTTGTGCCCCCACCGCTCCTCACTCAGCACCCTGGCTGTGTCCCGGGGGGCAGGATCAGCCCCTCGCGGTCCTTGCTGCTGCACCGATGGCACCCCACCGCCAGCTCCCACCCGCATCCTGCCGGGGAGTGAACGGGATGTCACCGTGGGACAGAGGTGTGCCACTGTCCCATGGGCTGGCCCGGACCTCGTGGATCTTGCCTCCAGCGTGTATTTTCCATCGCATTTAAAAATAAAATCCCGGCAATAAAAGCTCCAGCTAATTTTATACCCGGCCTGTTTTTCCCAGCTCCTGCAGGACAAGGGGCCTCCCCCAGCCTCACGGTGCGGGTTCATCCAGAGCACAGACAATGTCCACATGGACAGGGGTGGTAGGTGGACAGGGGCTGCATGGGTGGGCTGGAGTGGAGGACATCAACCCCAACAGCGTTTACTGCCCATGGAGGAGATCCTTCCTCTTCGCCTTGCTGGGGAGCCAGGGACCGCTGGGAAGGCAGGGGCGCGGTGTGCGGGGCAGGGAGCACGTCTGGCGTGGTGAGAGCACAGTCACGGTGTGAGCTGTCGTGTGAGCGTGGACATGGTGTGACACGGGCATGGTGTGATATGGACACGATGTGACACAGACATGGTGTGACCATGGACACAGTGTCACATGGACACGGTGTGAGCGCGGTCATGGTGTGCATGTCCCCAGCACAGCCTGGCGCAGTGTGAGCGTGGACATCCGCACCCGTGCTGCTGTGCCCACGTGTGCACCCACGGCAGGGGGTTTCTCCAGGGTGCCTGAAGGTTGCTGGCCCACCAGTGTCTGTGCCAGTGTCTCCTCCCGCAGCCGTCTGTCCGCCTG
>NW_010424351.1:14016-14313 GCF_000710305.1 Buceros rhinoceros silvestris
ATGCTCCCAGGCTGTGCTGGAGCCCGGCGGCTCTTGAGCCACAGCGGTGCCCTGCAGTGCCGCACACGAGGCCGTCACAACCCAACACCAGCACACGTCGGGGACAGGGAAAGCCACCTCCTGCCCTGCAGCTAGGCTGGCAGCTGAGGGGTGGCAAAAGCTGCCCTGGCCCCGCAGGCATCCCCCCACGAGCGAGCACCTCCAGCCAAAGCTGTGGCCACAGCAGCGGAGCCGGGTGCCAGCCTGGTGTGTGGGGGCCCGGAGGGGCCCAGGGACTGGGGTTGTGGGCAGGGGGGC
>NW_010424351.1:14342-16242 GCF_000710305.1 Buceros rhinoceros silvestris
GAGCGACCCCCTCCAGCGAAAGCTGTGGCCACAGCAGCGGAGCCGGGTGCCAGCCTGGTGTGTGGGGGCCAGGAGGGGCCCAGGGACTGGAGTTGTGGGCAGGGGGCCTGGGAGGACAGATCCTGTCCTGCAGCCACACAAACGCCCCGTGAGCGGGTAGAGCCGCCAGTTCCACTGGGAGGCAGGAGGAGGAAAAGCGGCTCACAGTGCCGGGAAATGGTGGAAATCCCTGGAAAAGCCACAGGGAGTGGCCGGGTGGACTTTGAGATCTCGCTGTCCCCAGGACACGGTGCAGCCACGGCAGGGGCCATATGGACAGATCCTGTCCTGCAGCCACACAAACGCCCCGTGAGCGGGTAGAGCCGCCAGTTCCACTGGGAGGCAGGAGGAGGAAAAGCGGCTCACAGTGCCGGGAAATGGTGGAAATCCCTGGAAAAGCCACAGGGAGTGGCCGGGTGGACTTTGAGATCTCGCTGTCCCCAGGACACGGTGCAGCCACGGCAGGGGCCATATCCCCTCCCTCAGACCCCGTTGGCACAGCCATCCCGTGGGACATGAAGCCACCGGGGGGTTCTGTGGGACTTGGGTCCTGCTGGGGAGCAGCCCAACTGGCAGCCGAACGGCCCCAACGGCTTTGCCGCTCCTCTCACCCAGCTCGGGTCTTGCAACCGTGAGGTTTCCTCAGCCCCTTCCGTTGCGGAAGCCAGGCTCCCACTGGAGGCGCGTGTTGCAGCGGCAAGCTGGGCGATGGAAGCGATGATGGCTGAGGAACCTGGAGAGCAAGAGAGGCCTCTCCTAAACATATTGTTCACAAAAAAAGCTGCCTTTGGTGGGTTTTTTCCTTATTTTTCTCTAATTTCACTAATTTACAAGGGCCAGAGAGATTTATGGCTTTCTGGGAGCTGGCAGCGGTGCAACTGCCGACTCATCAGAGGAAAATGTGAAAAATGGCTGGAAAGGAAAAGCCCCCGAGGATTTATCATGGAGAAGCAAAATGAGCCACGTCCAGGTGTCCCGGGGGGGTGCAGAGCACAGAGAGCCGCGTGGGTGAACCCCTCTCCAGGACCCCACCAGCATCAGCGGCTGCCCTGGCCGCGGGGATGTCCCTTCTGGGAGCAGCAGCCAGGGAGGCTACCCGGGCACTGGGCTCCCTCGTCCCCACGGGATAAGTGGTCACCAGCGCTGATCAGCCACGTGGCCACTGGTGAGAAGGTGTTTGTATCTACGTGGAGCATCTCTCACAAGCCCAAATTACCCTCTGCCTGAGCCATCAAAATTCAATGTTCAATGAGGAACTCACAGGGTGATTTGGTTGGTATCTTCCCGGCCCATCCAGCCAAGCTCTCCCCAGGCTGGCCGGGACACGTCCTTCGCGGGGGACACCCAGCTGGACCCAGCACGGCTGCTCCTGGCCTGGCACAGAGGGACGCCCGCTCTGCCTGTGGGGCCAAGTCTCCGCCGCAAAGACATTCAGCCCAAGGACTAATGGAGGGTTTGGAAGGTCTGAAGATCTAATGAAGATTTTGGAGGCATCCCAAGGAAGTGGCTGTTTTCTGCACAGCAGAGCTCGCGCCAGGAGTGCCAGGAGGGGGCCGTTTCCCTGCGTGCTACTTAAGAGCAGCGTTTTCCACTGCAACTGCAGTGGAAGGGAAAAGGAAAGTGTGTCCAGAAAGCTCGAGCTGAGCTCAGGACAATACAAAATGTTTTCATTCGGGGGCTGAGGGATGTTTGGGTTGATTTATTGAGTCCGTAGGACAAGAAGGGCTGTTTCTTACTCGGCCTGACCAGCACCACGCAGGAGCTGCTGCTCTTCAGCAGGGCTGGACAAAGCCACTGTGGCGGGAGGGCTGCTCGGCGCCTCCGTGGACATGAAGTTCCCTCCCTGCGGGTGGGAACGTTG
>NW_010424351.1:16896-17205 GCF_000710305.1 Buceros rhinoceros silvestris
GTGTCTGCCAGGAGCACAGCGGCGTGGTGGGAGGAGCCCAGGGCTGAGACAGAGTAAACTCATGTCACTGGTGACACCCTCCTGGCAGACAGGATGACATGTGGCACATGTGCAGGGTTTGGCAGGGCCTGACCAGTGCCAACCCCTCTGTGGTGGCTGGAGGCTGTCCCTGGTGACGTGGGCCTGGGAGCTCAGGCTGGGATGTCCTGTCTGCGCTGGGCTGTCACCGCTGTCTCTGTTGTCCCCACCTGTGGGACACACTGACATGGCTGTGGCTGTGACCCTTGCCCAGGGGTGGCTGCAAGTGCC
>NW_010424352.1:0-1199 GCF_000710305.1 Buceros rhinoceros silvestris
TAAGCTATTAATTAACACCCCCCAACCACTGGGGAACAAGTTTTTTTTAAATCCTCACAGAAATGAGGTTAAAAAGGGCTTTTTTGGTTTTTTTTTTCCCCTGATGGGCTGAAAAAACCCCCTTTTTGTGGGGGAAACTGAGGAAAATTTGGGGAAACAGAAAATGTGGAATTTTGCTGCTCTAAAAGCCCTGAAATAGCCCCAAAATTGGGACCTTGGGGGGTTTTTGGGGGGTTTGGGGTCACTCACCGCAGAGGAGCGTCAGCGCGGCCAGCAGGGGGCAGCGCCCGCCCGGCGCCATGGCGGCAAATTCCGGCCAAATTCCGGCCGAATCCGCCCCAAATTCCTGAAAAAGACCCAAATTCCGGAGAATTTCCCCAAATGCGTTAAAAATGCCCCAAAATTCATTAAAAACACCCCCCAAATCACTAAAAATACCCCAAATGCCCTTTTTTGGGGGGGGGCAAAACCACCCCGGCACGAGCAGGAGCCAAATTGCCCCCGAATTCTCACAAGTTGTCCCAAACTGCCCCAAAATTGCCCTAAATTGTCCCAAATTACCTCAAATTATCCCTGAATTTCCCAAGTTGTTTCCAGTTTTCCCCAAATTGTCTCTAAATTGTCCCCAAATTGTACCAGATTGTCCCAAATAGCTTCAAATTGTCCCCAAAATTTCCCGAATTTTTACAAATTGCCCCAAATTGTCCCCGTTTCCCTAAATTATCCCAAATTGTTCCAGTTTTCCCCCAAATTGTCACAAATTTTCCCAAATTGCCCCCAGATTGTCCCAAAATTTCCCAAACTGCTCCAAATCCTCCCCAAATTTCCCCCAATTGTCCCAAATCTTCCCAAATTGTCCCCAAATGCCCCAAATTGTCCCCAAATTTCCCTAAATTATCCCAAATTGTCCCATTCCCCCCAAATTGCCACAGATTGTCACAGATTTCCCCAAATTGTCCCAAATTGTCCCCAAATTGTCCCCAAATTTCCCAATCTGTCCCGAATTCTCCCCAAATTTCCCCCAATTTTCCCCAAATTTTCCCAAATTGTCCCAAATCTTCCCGAATTGTCCCCAAATGTCCCAAACTGTCCCCAAACCCTTTTCCTCCCCCGTGGAGACTCTGTCTTCGTGTCAGGGGCTGCTCGACCCCCCCTTGACCCAGCGACCCCCCGACTGTCCCCACCTCCCACCCGACACC
>NW_010424353.1:0-918 GCF_000710305.1 Buceros rhinoceros silvestris
GACTGGGTGATCCCCAGAGCTCCCTTCCAACCAGTCTGTAACTCTGTGAAAGCTGGGGGGAGCACTCCCAGCTCTGAGGAGCAGCATGGTGGCAGCAGGGGACGCTCCTGTGTCCCTCCAGCCCCGCCTGAGCAGGGTGCTTTGCCTTTCAGCGCGGCCACGACGGATGAGGAACGCCAGCACTTGCAGGAGGTGGGACTGTCCCACCTGGGAGAGTTCGTCAATGTCTTCTGTCACGGCTCTCTGGTCATGCAGAACCTGGGCGAGACATCCACGCCAACACAGGGCTCGGTTCTCTTCGGCACAGTCAACGGCATGATCGGTAAGGGCCAGGGTGACAGTCCCCTTCCCTGCTGGCATGTCCTCATGGCTCCGTTCCCTCCTGTTCTCCCTCAGAAAGCTGCTGGATTGCTTCCGGGAGGGGACTTTCCTCTGGCTTGCCTCAAAACTCTTGTCCCAGCCCTCCCAGGCGCCTGTTTCCAGCACAGCTTCAGTGCCAGCAGCCTTGGGGTGAGCCCTGAGCCTTCGCCTCCGTTTTGCCCTTTGCAGGCCTGGTGACCTCGCTGTCGGAGAGCTGGTACAACCTGCTCCTGGACATGCAGAACAGGCTGAATAAAGTCATCAAGAGCGTGGGCAAGATCGAGCACTCCTTATATCCTTTCTAACATCACCCAGGAGCTTGGGACAGCTGATGTTGGGGGCAACATCTCAGGGCAGGGAGTGTCCCCCTGGAGTGGGGAGGCCACCCCTTGACTCCTGGGCTCGGTTTGGGCCCCTCCCTGCCAGAAGGACCTTGAGGGGCTGGAGCGTGTCCAGAGAAGGGCAACAGAGCTGGTGCAGTGTCTGGAGCACAAGTGCACTGAGGAGCAGCTGAGGGACCTGGCGGGGGTCATCATGGAGCCAAGGAGGCTTTGGGGA
>NW_010424353.1:1089-1504 GCF_000710305.1 Buceros rhinoceros silvestris
CTGGCAGTGCTGGGGGACACAGGGACTCCATGAGCTTGAAGGGCTTTTCCAACCCCAACAGTTCTATGATCGCCTGGAGAGGGTGGAAGGGCTTCGGGCTCGCAGACAAGGTGCCTGTGGTAGAGGGGGGTCCCTCTTGCAGGGTTTGAGGATGAATCGGGCTTTGTGGTAGCTCTAAAAACGTGGCACAGAGGCTGTGATGATCCTTCTGCTGCAGCCTTGTCCCTCTGCCCGCGGCTGCTCCCTGTGGTTTCGCCTCCTTGACAGCAGCACCTGGAGATCCTTCCACACCGAGCGCAAGACGGAACCAGCCACGGGCTTCATTGACGGTGACCTGATCGAAAGCTTCCTGGACATCAGCAGGCCCAAGATGCAGGAGGTGGTGGCCAACCTGCAGGTGCGCTGAGTGATGGGA
>NW_010424353.1:1695-2051 GCF_000710305.1 Buceros rhinoceros silvestris
AGTAAAGCCCGAAATCCCCAAAGCTGCCGTTCCTCTGAGGCCACCAACGGGTTGGGGGGGGCCTTCAGCCCCTGCCCACCTCCCCCTGCTCCGACACCTCTCCTTCTTCCCGCAGATCGATGATGGCAGCGGCATGAAGCGAGAGGCCACCGTGGACGACTTGATCAAGATCGTGGAGGAGCTGACCCGGATCCATTAGCAGGATTCGGCCTCGTTCGCTACCGCCTCCTCCCGCTCCTCGCCCTCCGCTCCACCCCCGCCGGGGCGACCCTCGCCCCCAGGGGGACAGAGGTGACGGGGGGCACCCAGCTTGCTTCAGGATTTGGCGGGGGCGGGTGGGTGTTGCTCAGGCACCC
>NW_010424354.1:0-8946 GCF_000710305.1 Buceros rhinoceros silvestris
ATCGCAGCGAGGCGGGTGGGAGCGGGCCGCCTTCTCTGCCTCTGCAGATGGAGCTGCTGGGAGAGTTTACGTGGTTATTGCAATTGTAATTAGTCACGTCATTACATTATGCACCTATGTGAGGAAAAAACGTGTCACTCACAGCATGCAGTTACATGCAGGATTCCTCCTGTCCGCTGCATGCTTTTCTTTGGGAGCTGTTTGTTCTAGGGCTGTCCAGCCTGGCCGCTGCTGCCGGCTTAACCTCCAGAACCGTAGGTGGTTTATGGACGGTTGGCCATAAAACTGCAATTCTGATATGCATGTGCATTCTTTGCAGAGAATTCTGTGCAAAGTGGGTGGGTAACCACCAGTACACAAATAATGCATGTTGGTTTGCATTCATATACATTAATAAGCAAATAATGCACGTCATGTACCTTAGATGTTAACGTTGATTTTGCTCATGTCCGTTTGATTTGCTTTACAGAACCTAATGTCATTATATGTTGAATTTTTGCACATGTATTAGAGTAATAAAAAGGTTTCTTTTTGCCATCATAAATGAGGATGGTTTGATTGGAGAAAAATCAAACAACACAATCAATTATTTTTAATACCTGTGATTATTTGCATTTTAAAATTATATTTTAGGAAAGAAAAAGCTGTTACAAAGCATTCTTGTATTTTCTCATTGAGTCTTCAATCCGTGCCAGTCCAAACGCAGGAAAATAGGCCCATCCTGCCAGCTGGTTCTACATGCAAATTGAGAAGCTGTATTTCTGATGCTCTTCCAGTGTTCTGCTTCGGGTTGGGCAATTTCATGCTGGAAATTGGAGCACAGTGTAACTGAATGTAACTGCAATTGAGTGGCAGTTCCAGGCATGGGAGCTGCCTGGGGGGACTACTGAAAGGGAAGAGCCGTTAATGCTTGGCAGCCCACAGAGGAACCCACTTCCAGCAGGTGCAGCTCCTCGATGCGCTGTTCTGGGTTTCAGTGTTTTGCCCAGTTTTCAAGGAGGGCTGTTACAAGTGAATGCTGTTGCTGAACCTTTGTAGATTTGGGTAGGTATTAGCCATCTGGTTTTGTGTCAGACTGAAGAGCTGTACAAAGGAGCCCCTCAGCCCAGCCCAGCAGCTCTCCTGTCGCTGTCCGTGGACTGTCTGTATTCGTTTGGCTCCTTCGCACAAACATATCTCTGGGTGGTGCAGTGGACACCTGACCAGGCACTTTCTTGGACTGGGGTTAATTTTTAACCTGACTAATGTTAAGGAGGGTTTGGCTCATTTCCTGTGTGGTGCTGCTTGTACAGAGGCTCCTCTATGCTCACTGTGGGTCCCTGCTGGGCTGCTCAGGGGTCTCATCTCAGGATGCTTTAGAGCCTCTGATTTCATTTCACACCAAAGAGGGGTGGATTTTCTGATAGCGGCGGGTTCCTCAATCTGTTTCTTCTGAAGCCTTTTCTGTTCCTTCTTCTTTAAATTTCATCTCCTGACTTTTCCCTGCCCGTAATGCTTATCCACTTCTGGGAGCTACGGGATATAAATTACAACTTGTAAATTCTCTCCGTAATCTCAAATCTGTTTATGTCCCAGATTATGATGGGATTCTTCTTGCTTACAGTGTTTCCGAGTAACCAGTCCCATTTCCATTGCTCTGCCTCCCCATTTGATTTTTTTCCCTTATCCCCTGTAGAAGCCACTTATTCTGGGCTTCCGGATCCTGAGCTTCTCACATTTCTGTTTTGCTCCCCTCACCCATCTCCTTACCCTAGTTTACTTAATCAGCTATTACTTGTTTTATGGGTACTCCAGCTTCGTATTACCTCTTCAGTCCACAGCCAGTTCAGTGGTATCTTTCATTTTTCCTCCCCAGCCTCTTTCTTCGCCCCTCCTTCTGCTTTTCCCCAACTCCATTGCTTGGTTCTTGTCATTATTGTGTTCCACAGACCTCCGTGGTAGGCAAAGCTGTGAAATCTGGAGGGTATGGGTTTCTGAGAGGGCTGTTGTTAAAAAAAACAAGAGGGGGTGTGTGCATACACCTATGCATACATATATATGCGCACACTTAAGCTGACATCAGCTTGTTCCATTTGGTGTATGAAAACGGCCTTTCCGTCAAAACTTAAGTTTCTACTCTGAAATTTGAATGTAAAAGGTCATGAGCCACTGGTATTTGGGAGAGAAACCAGTGTACTCTCTAGTCTTTTCTTCTGAATGATCCAGTCAGAATTTTATGGACAGAATTTTACTGAGAAAAAAACACATCTGATGGAAAATACAGAGACAGAATTAAAGCTTGGTAAAATTAGGAGCATACATAAATAATATCATGTGTTGGATGGCACAGCTGGCTGCATCCGTTGCTTTGCCTAATAACTGCTGATGCAAGTTCCACACGGGCTTGATCAGAACACCAGTATCACTGGCCATTGCCACTGGTGGTTGGTCTGCTGAGAAAAAGACCATGAAAGCCACTTCCAAGTGAAGCACATGCTGATTTTACAGGTAAGGTCCTTTGAAGAACAAATCAGATTTCATATGTAAGATGCTGGTTGCATCCTCCTTTGGAGGAGCGAGGAGTGAGAGGTTGCGGTACAAAGGTTGGATGTCCCTGTTGATCTGCTGTACTTCAGGCTGGGAACATTGCGCAGCCACGGTAGTGCATTGTGTGTCTCGGTGTTCGCTGGCACTGTGTCTGACAGAGAGCTACCGCGTTTGCGGTCTCTGGGGAGGTAGAGTAATGATGGCCCTCTTTTTGGTGACTGCTGAGAGCGTTCTGTTCTTGATGAATGGAACACCACAGCTTGGATTTTTGAGAGCCTGGAAATAGTGTTTAAAACCGGACCGCACTGGTATCTCTCAAATGTCAGGCCGCATGAGCGGAGCCTGTCATGTTGTCGTTGGTTCGGTAGGTCAGCTCGCGGTACAGCTCCAGATGTAGTGGTGCTCATGCGTACCAGCAGCATCTGCTCTGCTTCGTGTTCCCAGGTTGTGACAGACATTTTAAGAATGTTTGAAAATGTGAGAACATCTGTTTATGTAATAAATGGTTTAATTTTCTTAGAACGTTCAGGTAGGCCAGAGCCCCTTGATTTACTTCTCTTTAAAATGTTCCTGCAGTGATTTGTCATCCACAGCAGCATTAGCAGACAGTGCGTTTTGTGGTTTTATGCAAGTGGGTTGAGAAAAGGCACCGTTTTGGCAAGCTGCCCTGCGTTCGTAGACGGAAGAGAACTGAGAGTTCCAGTTCTCCTCCCCCTCTGCCATTTATTGCTGCAGCGTCGCTTTCCAATTCATTAAATCCACAAGATGTTGGAGGAAGCGGGTGGTTCTAACTTCACTAATTAAAACGCCGCCATACTGTGGCTCCAGCCTAATTTTTAGCATCAGGTTAAATTCAAGTATGTTAAAGCGTGATCCGATAGACGCAGGTCTTGAGTTGGCGGAACGTGCGCATTGGGCCGAGCCTCTGCTCGGCAGTGCTGAAGGTGAAATGGGTTTTGGCAGTTGCCCTAACAAAAATAGATCCTGGGTGCTGGCTTTGATGTCATTAGAGGGGTTCTTTTGAAGTCCTTCTCCTGAATTCTGACAACTCCGTCTGCGCTTTCGTGCTTAAAGGCTTGATTAACATTCTTCAACCCAGATAGAGTTGTTGTGGCAGTGAGATGCATTTTGAAAAGCTCCTCTTATCACTGGGACCCTGCTTAGTAAAGGTGGATCTTTGCCATCAAGAATTAGTGAATGTTTTCAGAGCTGAGCACCCGTACTTGGCCCTGTTTAGAAACTGAACTGGGCTTTAGGACTTGCTGCTACTTTCAGTGCCTGCCCTGCACTTCTGGACACAGCTTTTCACCCAACTGCTGGACAGCTGTGTCTGCAAAACAATTTAGTCTTTTACTTTATACCTCTGAGTAAAGCAGAATTTGCACCATATTCAGGAGTTACGGACTTTTGAAACCCACTCGGGACCTTTACCGGCTCGATTCTGCCTCTGGTTTTGGGGTGTTTGGGTTTGTCTCGGGGAAGGGGGCACAGTTGTGTGGCCTGCAAGTCTTTCCTGTTGGTAGAGGAAGTGGATATTTCTGTTTGTTTGCGTTTTTGTCTTTTTTTTTTTTTTCAAGTGACTCAAAGCTTCTTCATTGGATTCTGGATTTTCCATGTCTGTTTCATATGTGATTTGGGGCCTAAAGCAGAGAGTGTGAACCTGCTGGTTTGTTAACTTACCTGGTATGTGTAGTAGGTAATTCTTTACCATTCTTGAGCAAAGGCCACTTGGTCTCTGTCCCTTCTTACAGATAGGCCATGAAAACAAAATAGCATTTAGATGACTGGTCCCAGACAGATTGTGCGTAATAGAAATGATGTCCAGTTACCAATGAGGCAATAACAGTATTTCTGCAGTTTTACAGTGAATTGGCTTCATTCAGTGCAATTTCGTGTCTGTTATCGTGCAAAACGGTGCCTGATACAGGCCCTGAAATGGTCTTGGGTGGCAAAGGACCCCGTCATCCCTGTGACCCCGGGACTGCGGGCAGTGGGGAGACAGCGGAGGTTACAGAGTGATACCATCAGACGTGCTGCCCTCTAAGCCATGTCTCTCTTTCTCTTGCAGTGATTCTCCTTTGCCCGTGTCGTCGCGTGTCTGTTTTGTAAAGTTCCACGATCCCGACTCGGCAGTCGTGGCCCAGCACCTGACAAACACTGTGTTCGTTGACAGAGCGTTGATAGTCGTACCCTATGCAGAAGGTTTGTGGATTGTTTAATGGCCTATGAAGCCACCGTATGGTGGCATTTTATTCCCGTAGAGATCACAAAAATGAGAATTAGTAGAATGTCAGACGTAAGATACAAACATTTTGAAACCCTTGGTATATTGCCATTGGCCCGTGGATTACCTCGTTGTGACCTAGTGACACCGAGTGCAAGTGGACACTTTCCCTCTTACTGGGTTTGTGTGTCTGAGTTTAGGATATTAACCCGTTAGGCAGAATTATTTGCCGATTTTTCTCTTTGTCGGTCTCAGTGAGACGTTTTCCTAAATGGACTTACTCAAAGAGGGCAACGTCCTAAGGCAGTTGCGTCTTAATTATGAAATGTTTGCCACTTTCACGTAGCCATCCATCCCTTCGTGAGAAGGGTTTCTCCCTCCCCGAGGGTGCCCGGGAGAGTGATTTAACGTTTCTGGGAGATGCGCTGCTGCCGCGTCCGGCTGGGAACTTGCCCAAGAAGGCCCTTGCTCTCCTCGTGAGGTCCAGTATACCAAGGGTTTGAACCATTCCGCTTTAGTCTGAAAGGGAGAGCTTCCACGAGGTGCCAAATGGGCACTGGCACTAGTTTTTTATTCCAAGTTTTCTTGTTCATCCTTGATATATTTGATAGAATTTCACTAAATAATAAACTCTTCTCTCTGTTATTTGTGTGTGTGATTTTTGTAGTGGAGAAGGCAAATGCAAAGCCCTTCCAGATGGCTGAAAAACAGTGGGTCCTCTGCAGCTACAGGGGATTCTAGACATTAACTAAAGGCCAGCAAGCACGCCAGTCCCCAAGTGTTTTCCTGGTGTAACCACTTGTTAACTACCTTTTCTCTTCTTCTTTTTATTTTTACATTTTAGGGTGTTACAGTAATTTGAAAGGCAATGAGCAGGGTTTTTGGAACTTACCTTAGAAACAGAGTGCTGAGAAGACACCTCTTCTTACAGAAGTCTTATTAAACTCTTCTAGACTTGCTTTAGACGTAACTGATTTCCATTGTACTTTCTTGATTTACTTCTGAAATAATGGATTTTCCCAGATCGCTTGAATTAAGCAGGTTAAATCATGCTACAGTAATAAATGTGGTCCATGGCCTGGGTTCAGACCTGTGATGGAGCTGTTGTAACGCTGTGGGCTGTCTGGTGAGGCTGGGGAGCTCTTACCTCTGTATCCCTTTAACTTAACAGAGAAGAAAACTGGATTTCTGGAAGGTGGGAACCCATGGCACGACCTTAGGTCGAGGCGTGCTGCTTTGAGAGTGCAGAACACATTCTGAAAGCAAGGTGCTGCTGCTGCTTTCGCCAGTTTAGAGTGAGAGCGTAGCTGAGGGGAGTGTCCTCCTCCCTCGCCTTTGTCTTAAAGCATGGCACTGCACCAGAGCAGCCAAGTCAGCACCAAACTCCTTGCCAAGGCCCCTGGGGAAGAGTGTTAGTGCTTAACTTCTCCAGTAAGGATGAAAACATTTTTCTGCTTGTCAGTCTGACTGTCCATTGCGCTTGACAGTGGATGAATCTGGTGCACAGAGAAACCCGCCCCCAGTAGTTCTGGTTCAGATTGTGTAACAAAACTAAAATGAATGAAGCCAAATACTTCCATGGGCCCATTTAAACCAAGGAGTTTCCTCTGGTGTCGCAGCAGTTCGGAATGTCGATGGCTGTGTGGCCTATCACAAGAGATGCCCTCAGCCACTGAAGTTCTGCTATCGCACCCTGACCTCCCCGCACTGGAGAACAGTTTTCCGTGCTGCCAGGGCCCCAATTGGACAAGCACGAGACAGCAAGACCTGTAAAACCAGTCAGGTTGCTCGTGTGCTTAAAGCCAAGCCTATGCTTAACTCCCGTGCCGAGCTGGGCCCTTTTCTCTCTGATTTTCTGTTGTGATAACTCTGTATTGATATTGCCTGTCACTAAAGCAAATGTTTATTGTCTGTTTAGCGCAATAATTATCCCCCATATCGCAAGCGCACTCCAGGTTTAGCATACACAGACATTTGGGTGTTGGCTGTTGCTTTGTGTTCTAGAACTATACACAAAGTCTACGGTAAGGTTTAGTATTTGTCATTTTGTCATTGCTATTCCTCGATGTGGAAGGAGCTCTGAGCTTAAAGGTGGCTGGGGGGGGTATGTAGGTGCTTTGGTTAATGTTTGTTTCTTTTGTCTGTTTCTTTTTCTTTCATTTCTACACATTCATGAAGTATTTCATGGTTCTAACAAAGCAGCAGTAAAAAAAGCTCTTGAAGCATGAAAATTAACTGGTGAGGGGCCTCATTGCTTTTTTTTTTAAATTGTAGTTTATTTATTTCTAAATACTTTTTTTAAAGAACAATTAGAGGATCGGATGCATGATTTTTTTTTTAATGGATGCAGATCTTCTGTGAGGTGTCTCGAGATAAGTCTGAGGATTTGTATTTAGATGCCAGAAATGTTGTAGTTGCACTAATTTGAAATGTTTAGCTGTAATTTATAAATATCCTCTGAGACATAATTTTGCATGCAAAATTACCCCATAATCTCTCTGTAGGTATGTTAATATATTTATGCATTACTGCCCTTTATCTAAATGACCTTTTTCCCCCCCTCTCCCTCCATAACTTTGGGTATCTAAATTGCTGACAGCTCAATGACACGAGCGAGATAACAGTGCTGTGTATGATACATTTGTTTATATTATCGGCACTTCTCAGTATAGGTGGAAGGAACCATTACCTTTATTTAACAGTGGTTTTTCTTTTTTGTTGTTGTGTTTTACAGTTCTTTTCCCTGGTTCAGCCTGAACTATATACCAGGCCCTGCTGAAAATACCACCCAACAGTTTTCTTCTGCAGCTTATCCAGTTTCTCTTAAGTGCCCTGTACATATTGTATGTTTTATGATGAGATGCAGTCTCTTAATATGTATTACAGAAGCGCTACTGGTATTTGCAACGATATAGTAAAATTGTTTTATTGAACTCTCATTTTGGGGGCTTGGGCACATTAACAGATTAATCCATCTGTATAGGGCTTTTGCTGTTGGATAGAATCAAAACACCTAACGACTTGTTTCGTAGTAGGACCCTTAAAATTGTACGTGCAGAGCAGGCAGTAAAGTAAGACCCTTGTCTTAGTTGGCTGCAAGATTTTGGGCCAGAAGTTTCCTCTGACATGGCAGTATGTAGCAGCATTCTTGGTACAATAAGCATGGCACATATTGGAGCAAATGCATTGTACTGCGCAGGTAAGGACTGTGCCACAACGTTCTGTACGTATCCGCCCACCTGCAGACACGCCCCGCACACAGCCTGTGTTTCAGACCTGCAGAGACCCCCTTTGTCCTTTGACAAGTCAGCAAAAGCCCTACGCTTGATCCAGCAACAAGTAGTTCCATACCTTCTCTTTTAAGTTTTACAAAATTTATGTGGTAGGTGTAAAAGAAAACATAGTGAACTGTACCGTATTATTAACCCCTAAATCCAACTTTTTTTGTCTTGTGTATCTTGATTTTTCTGTGTGCTTTGTAGTGAAGCAGCCGACACGAGTCGTTGTTCATAAAACAGCTTTTGAAAGTTGAGAGCACACCCCTGGAGAACCGACTGTGCTTGCTTACGTTTGGTTCATGACTTAAAAATCGAGTACAGGTGATGACATCTTGGCAGTGTTAACAAAAAAGTAGTGTGTATTGTGCTATTTTTTTGCTCTAGAAACTTAACCATTTGTAGAGAAAAAGGAACAGTCAAATTTTCACACATTGAAGTTTCATTCTGACAAATAATTAATGATAAATATTACTAGACATCAAGCTTTGTATTTTAGCCAACATAAGTACTTTCAGCAAACTCAGGTGGTGTATCAGGGAGACATTTCTGGGTGTATTTGTGTATTTTCTGCCATTGAAGTGGGATGCGTTCTAACGCACGGCTGTTTCCCTGCAGGAGTCATTCCTGATGAGACTAAGGCTTTGTCTCTCCTGGCACCAGCTAATGCTGTGGCAGGTCTGCTGCCTGGAGGGGGACTCCTGCCCACACCCAACCCACTGTCTCAGGTAAGTCTGCAGCTGCGAGAAACCACCCGAGGTGCTCTGCTCCCTTCAGCCATACCTGCTGTTGGTTTTTTCAGGACAGATGGACTGGTGTGCTAGTGCTGGTCCCTAGAAGGGTTGAGTTGATTGGTCCTGATGGGTTGTCACAGCAGTGACAGATGGTGCTAAGTTGCTAGCTGGGATGCTTCTCTTTCCC
>NW_010424354.1:8990-15130 GCF_000710305.1 Buceros rhinoceros silvestris
CAGATGGTGCTAAGTTGCTAGCTGGAATGCTTCTGTTTCCCTAATACGATGCTTCTGGTATCTCAGGACCCTGTGTTTATCCCAGTGTCACCCCTTTGTCACCCACTGATACACCCAGTATCATCCAGTGTGTGCCATCCGCACCTGTACAGGCAGACTGGACGAGCAGGTAGTGTTTCAGTTGGGGAAGGTCAAGGAGGCGATACATTCCCTCGATAACCCGACTGAGGGGAGCAGGTTGTAGCCTCTGTTTGCTCGTTATCTGACCAGAACTGGTGTGGAGCATGAACGGTAAGAACAACCCATCGTGGAGAAAGGTCCTGTCAAAGCTCCTGTCTTCCTGGAGAACAGAACCCAATACAAGACGCAAATCAATGACAGAGCTTCATTAACTCTGCAGTTCTCTAGTCTCCGCCTCCAGCTTGTGCTTAGCTCTTCTCTGTAGCCTCTGTCACGATTTCTGCGTGTGTGGAAGATGGACTTGCCTTTTAGCTTTTCAGAAGGTCTCTGTAACGGTGTGTAGGGGGAGAAGTCTAAAGCTTAACTTGGAAACTGGAGGAAAGGGATGGAAGAAACAAACGCTGCCTTAAAGATTTCTCTCACCAAAACATGTGTCTATGTAAAGTCCTGGAAAAGGTTGTTGAAGCACCTTCGTTTGAATGCTGCTGTTCTGAATCCCAGCCTGCTCCCCAGCCAGGTCCTGGTTGAGGTGATTAACACGCCCCTTTCCTGGAAAACCGGGGTGAATGGTGGTTTTTCCAAACATGTCTTGTTCTGGAGCTGCTTTGGCTGTTACTGGGGGTTGTGCACGCCACGCTGTAGTTGATGTTCCCCAAGTCAATGTGTGGGGATGTGGCTTTTTCTCCTGAGGCTGCAGGGAGGGAGGCCTGTACAGCTGCACTGAAAAACCTCCTCAGAAAGGGGTGGCTTCTGCTCCCTGGCTCTTGCTGCTGCCTTTACACTGGCTTGTCAGATCCTTCCGTGAGCTATGGTGTTAGCTCGGTGCAGGCAGCACAAAAGTAAGTTCTCTGACAGTTCAGTGGGTTGAACTGGTTGAGAAGTGCCGGCGCTCTCAGGAAGGAGCAGTGGGAAGGACGGACGGCGGAGCAGGGCCTCGCCACAGCAGCACAGCAGTTCGTTAACTGGAGATCACAGGGCTTTTAGCACTGTGTGTGTGTTTTCATCATCTTGCTTCAGATGGCCAAAAAAGGAGGTTCTTTTATGAGGCTTCTAGGTAAATTTAAGGAATTCAGACCCACGCCATCATCCTACTTGTCCTTCCAGTAGGTTCTCAACGCGCTGGCCAGTTTTAACCAAATCTGAGAAATTTGCAGAGCTGCAGTAATATATCATCTCTAACATAAATCATGCTGATTTCAGTGCTAAATTGATGTAGACACGTGGTAGTTAGCTCAAAGTTGCAGTGAATTTTCATTTTGACACTGTAGAAGAACGTAGTTTTAAGCTGCTCGTTGAGTGTAGTGGAATGCTTTACGCTTTAATGGTTTGATTTTCCCCTACCCGTTGGGATGCAGAGGAAACGGAATTTCATTTTAGAATATTTATAGGGGAAAAAAGTCTTTTATATTCTAAGCTTTGGAATCTTTGAATAAGCAAGTGAAACACCCTCCCTGACCTTAGGATAAGGTTTCCTGTAGCTGGGAGCCTGAATAAAACCCAGTTCAAGTTTCCCCGTGCCTGATGCTGGGGAATCTCGCAGTGTTCTGTTGGCTGGGCACGGCTCTGGCTCACGGCTGTCTCTGTTCCAGATTGGTGCTGTTCCGTTAGCTGCTCTGGGAGCTCCTGCCCTTGATCCTGCCCTGGCTGCGCTGGGGCTTCCTGGAGCAAACTTAAACTCGCAGGTACGTCCCACGTCCTCACACCGTCTGTATTGTCCCTGGCACAGGTGTGGTTTGTGCAGTATGTGGTTTCATTGCTCTTTGTTCACCAGTATGTTCAGTAACAAGCTGAGGATCTGGAGAGCCTGGAGTTAGGTTGGAAGAAACGTTACAATATCTGAATTTTATTCCAGCTTGGCTCATGGTCTGCCCAGCTCTGTAACCTTCTTAGCGTTGTTATAAACGTAGCCTTTGTTTCTTGGCCTAGCAGGTTTACACATGACCACTTCTCCTCTGCCACCCTCTTCTAAAGGTAATTTTCATTTGCATCAGTTTAACAGCTGCTGTGTCAAAAACTTGGGGGTTGATTTTTCTGCACACCCGTTTGGAATAAATGGCATCTGTAGGAGCATCGAATAAAATGCTGGAAGGACCTAAAAAAAACTTGGGACTAGTAATGAAAGGTTTCAGATACGTGTCATTAGGAACCTGTCTTCTATTTACAGTAAACACAGTGGTCTTTTTAATGCTGTAGGCGTAGAAAATCCCTCGGAGCCTTGTTAGACTGTAGCCCTTTAAAAACTGAATAAAGACCTTAAGTACTGAGCAACAGCGAGTAGACCATTGAGTTAGTATCCAAGGTACAAGCACCGAACCTGCACAGAGGACGTGCTTTACAGCTCCAAGGAGGAGTGATAATTGAATGCATTGCCAAGAAATCCATCACTTAACATCCTCTCTGTGCCTGCCCTGTGTCATAACACAGTAATAATGGTGGTCATGAAAGAAGAGATGAAAATGCACAGTCTAAATGCATGTTAGAAAACTCGAGGGTGGGTGTCATGGAGGATTTGTTCCTGCGCCCTTTCAGCCATTTGTGGTAACAAACTGTCTGGGTCCAGCCCACGGCTGCCCCTACATGAAGGTGGGGACTGGACTGGAGGTTTTTTTGGTACGGAAGTGACTGGGTGGGATCAGACCTGCCTGTTCCTAAGAGCTGGAAAATAGATGGTTTTTATCATGGAATTTTAAAGTAAAGAAGCTCTTGCTTGTTGTTCATGAATTGTTGCTGAGGTCTTCCATGGACAGGCAGCTTAGTTCTGTTGAGAGGTCTCTGGTCTCTTGAAGTAACAGAAGTAACCTGTAAATACCAGAAGTGCATTTTTGTGTTAGAGTTCTTTGGTTCTGCCCAGGAAAGGTCCATGTTTGGCTGCCGTGAGGAAAAATGTACCTAAGCACCACTGAGAGGAGACATTCACACCCTCTCCACCACCCACCCGTTCTAAAACAGAGCAATGTCCCTGTCCCTCTGTGTTTTGTTGGGTGTTCTCTCTGTAGAGATACTCTGCCTTAGCGAAAGGTGTGTTTGAGGAAGATCCTCTTGAGCACACACATTCTCCAGCAGGGTTGTAACTTCTTGTTTCTCTCAGTCTCTTGCAGCAGATCAACTACTAAAACTTATGAGCACCGTGGATCCAAAGTAAGCACCTGTGTTTACAACTAGTTGTGTTGCAACACGCTGGATTTGGGAGCAGTGGTGTGATTCGGTGTCCAGTCTTTGTCCTGCTGGGTCTGATTGGAATTTGAGAGCATGAGTGTCTTGGGGATTTCGTGCAGCCTCTTCTGGGGTAGAGAGAAGATGGGGAGGAAAGGCTGAGTGATCCTCACGTCTGCCAAGTAACACCTATTAGTCTCTGGGATTTCATGTTGCCAGAAACTGAGGGTTTTGGGTGTTGTTTGGGTTGCTCTTGTGTCTGTACGAGGCTGCAGACTGATGGGTGGGGGCCAGTGTTTTTTTTTGATTCATCAGGTCTGAAGCTCTAAAACTCTCTGCTGTTCACTAGGTTGAACCATGTAGCTGCAGGTCTTGTTTCACCAAGTCTGAAATCAGATACTTCCAGTAAAGAAATAGAAGAAGCTATGAAGAGAGTACGAGAAGCCCAGTCGTTAATCTCTGCTGCCATAGAGCCAGGTAACTCTGGTCATACAAACCCCCTCCCGCTGGCGAGGCAGTTCTGGCGTGGAACATGACAAACGCTGACGGGCTGCGAATGTGGCCTTAGCGCTGCCTGTTCTGCAGGGACCTCATCCCCAGCTGTCGGGTTTTCCATCCCCCATAGCCCGAGTACTGCCTGGCCCCTGCAGGGTGAGGCAGGGGGTGAAGCAGCTGTTCCTCCCCATTTCACTTGGTTTGAAGGTTGCAGCGTGCTCGAGCTTCCCAGGCCGGAAGCCCAGAGTGCCATGGCTGAGATTTCCCTGGACACAGTGGCTGGCTCAACTGCCTGACACCCTCGTTATGCTGCCCTGGGGCATGACTTCTTTGCTTTTAATTTCTCATCTCTGGAAGTTTGTAAATAATTCCTTTAATAGCTTTTTTCAGTAGATTTTATGTCAGAACACAGTGCAGCAGTTTATCTGCAGACGTCAGAGCCACCGCAGACTGTCCCAGAAGCAGTACCCTAAGACACTGGAAATTGTTTTCTGGAACAAACAGGGCTCCTGGTCTGATTTCACCAGACAAACGAGCTGATGGGTTTTGCTTGAGGCTTTTTGTAGGAAATGCCAAACAGTAATTGGAGAGATTGAGAAATAGTAGAATCTTCCCAGAATGGCAGTGAGTCTCTTAGAGGACTCTTTCGCTTGCCCTGCAGCTGCCGTCTTTGACTTGTCTTCCACTAAACATGGTCTGAATTCTTACTCCTTCAATTTGCCATAAAGCTTCGTCCACACATGTCTTTGTCCTGTCTTCATCCCGTGTGTGGTCTAGAGGCAAAAATAAAATCTCACGATATTCCTTAGGTTTTCTTTATATCTGTAGTGTGAAGCTCCAACATCCCTGGAAGAACACTGAGCTCATTACAATGCTTTTCCTTTCTAACTCCAGACAAAAAAGATGAAAAACGAAGGCACTCGAGGTCACGGTCACGCTCGAGGAGGAGGAGGACACCTTCTTCATCCAGACACAGGTATTAAAACACCAACTCCTGGTGCTGTGAGGACCCTGCTTTTATTTACCAGCGACTCGTTTCTTTTGTCAGCTGAGGAACAGCTCAGCCTAAGCCTTGGTTTCCACCGCCCTCGCTGCAGAGCGTCACCTTACAGGAGTTCCTTACAGCGCCGTCCCACCTTCGGTCTCTCTCCGGTGTAACTGCAGTTGTTCTTCAACCCCGGGGCTTCTCTCAGTGTTGTTATCTCTGTATGTAAATGTTTCCTCTGGGCTCTGCGTGTCTGTATGCGCAGCAAGCTCAGCTTACTGTGGAAGGAGCTGGGACAGGGGGTTTTCCAGCGTTCTCTAGGTTACAGCTGCTTGGAGATCAGGAGTGTTCAGGTGTCCCGACTCCAGAGCTGGATATGGTCCTCCCCGCGCAGGAGGACTTTGCGGCTGAGGGGTGCTCTTGGCGTGGGCAGGTGGATTCTGAATGGTCTGTGGAAATGTGGTGTATTTACCTGCTGTGTACAATGTCCTCCTGGCAGACGGTCGAGAAGCAGATCGAGGAGAAGGTCCCATTCAAAATCTAGAAGCAGGAGGCGATCTAAAAGTCCAAGGCGAAGAAGATCCCATTCCAGAGAGAGAAGCAGGAGGTCCAGGAGCACGTCCAAAACCAGGTAATCGCTTCGGTAATGCGATTCTGTTTGTGGGAAACTAGTAATTTAAGAAAAACTGTTTCCATGAACACACCTGGAGTGGCCCCCAAGTACTCAGCAGTACGTGGTGCCCAGCTCAGTCCCTGTGTCTTCACTCCTTGGCCCACCCTGCAGAAGTCATGAATGCTCCTCGAACAGTGTGGTGTGTTTTACACTTAGTCTGTTTTACTGACAGGGATAAGAAGAAGGAAGAGAAAGAAAAGAAACGGTCTAAAACTCCCCCCAAAAGCTACAGCACAACCAGACGATCGAGAAGCACAAGCAGGTACTGTCACCCCAGCACTTCCCTTGGCCTCTTCATCTGTTCTGACGGGAAAGCCGTTCCCGGGTGTAGTGGGGCGATGCTGGGGGCACACACAAACCCGTGCCCCTAAGACACTCTGGTTTTTCCCCTCTCCTGTCGTTTTCTGGAGGTACCGTCTGGGCTCAGAACAGTTTCTGCTCACTCCCTATCAAAGAGTGTAGGACACTTTGAGGTCCCCAGTGAACTCTCCTGCCCTGTGGAATAAAGTCATGTGGAATGCGTGACATCCTGTAAAAAAAGAACAAAGGGGTTTGTCCCTGCTGGCAGAGGGTCAGGGTCCCCTTGAGCTCGTGGTCTGTCGGGACAGTGGAGCAGAAACGGCTTCCTCTGCTGAGGAGCAGCGGGGGGGGCCT
>NW_010424354.1:15266-16759 GCF_000710305.1 Buceros rhinoceros silvestris
GCCAGGGTGCATGGCCGTGCGGGTTACACCCATGCACTCCTCCCAGAGCCACGGCAGGGTTTGGAGCTTAAAAAACCACAAAGCGGCTTTGCTGTCTCTCTTCTGCAGAGAAAGACGACGAAGAAGAAGCAGGAGCGGAACACGGTCACCTAAAAAACCCAGGTCTCCTAAACGGAAAATGTCCCGGTCCCCATCTCCACGGAGGTCAGTGGCCTTCCTGGGTAGAAAAACTTCACCTAGGTGGAAAACCATGGCCAAGGCCTTGGTGGGGCTGTTCTGGAGGTGCTGCGTGTTTGTGCCTGGCCTGTGGGCTCTCCTCTGGAGGAGACTGTGGCTTTCACTGACATTTAATCGTCCTTGGTCACAGAGCTGCTCTGCTGGCACCCCCGGCTCCACCTGGGGGTGTCCGGCGTGAGGGGAGTGGGAGGTCCCTGCAGTTCCTGCCCCACCGGGCTGGGTGCAGCAGCAGTCCCTGCCTCGTGGCTGGGCCCGGGCACTTGGGGACCTTCTCTTCCTTTTATGCTCCTTCACGAAATGCTGTTTTGCTCTTGGTTACATGGCGTTTCTCAGACGTCGCTTTGGGGTGCTGGTGGTTGATCCGATCAGAGAAGCGGGGTCTGTTGGGTTATCTCCTGATGGCGGGTAGCACATCATTGTCGCTCACCGTTCTTTCCCCTGTTAGATGGGTAATCTGTGGGTCCCGGTCTGGGGATGGCCCATGTCCTCGTTACAGGGTGGTGTGACGTGGCTTTTGTTTACCTGCCTTTTCCCTGCAGACATAAAAAGGAGAAGAAGAAGGACAAAGACAAGGAGAGGAGTAGAGACGAGAGGGAGCGCTCCACGAGCAAGAAGAAAAAGAGCAAAGACAAAGAGAAGGATCGAGAACGGAAATCTGAGAGCGATAAAGATGTGAAAGTATGTTTATAAACCTGTCTAACTGTCCCTCCTGCACCAGCATCAACCTCAGACCACCCCGGGGGGCTCTGGAGGCACGTTTTTACCTTGCGTGTTTTCTCTCTGCAAAGCAGGTCACAAGGGATTATGACGAAGAAGAACAGGGGTATGACAGCGAGAAGGAGAAGAAGGAGGAGAAGAAGATGGCAGATTCCTCCTCCCCCAAAGGGAAGGAGTCTGGCGCCGAAAAGGGGAGCGGCGACTCAGCGCGGGAGTCCAAAGTCAATGGGGACGATCACCACGAAGAGGACATGGACATGAGTGACTGAGCCTGGCGGCAGAGGCGCCGCGGCTGCGTGTCGGTGTCATTCCTGCGTGATCCCTTTCCGCTGTGCTCGTTACTCCTCACCCTCGCTGCAGCCCCGCGCCCTGCCCAGGCTGTGACTCTCCCCACACTAACTCGCACCAGAAGCTTTGGGGGACTCTGACAAGGCAGAGCCTGTTGGTGGATGGTTCTGAGACCCACGGGCCTGCTGGCAAGGAGCAGCATCTTTGGCAGTTGGTGGGACGAGCACCAGCTGCTCCGACACCCCGGATGG
>NW_010424354.1:16833-43845 GCF_000710305.1 Buceros rhinoceros silvestris
AGATGCGGGTCGTGCTCGGGGGCGGGCGAACAGCCGCCTGTCTCCAGCAGCACGGGCCGCCCAGGTAGGACCCCCGTAGCAAAGCCGCTCCCCGACTGTAGCCTGTAGAGTTCGATTTGTCACAGTCCTAGAGCAGCGTAGGGAATGCACCGACCGTGCGGCCCCCACCGCCCCCCTCGTCTCAGCTCCAGCACACGATGGATCGATGCCAGGGTCACACCGCAGACTGGCAGGACACCTACACAGCATCACCCTGACATAGGTAGGGGCTGGGGTTGGGGTTTTTTTTTAGCTGTGTGGCTGAGGCTGGGTGGTTTGGTTTTGTTTTTCCCAGTGGGTTTTGTTTGGCTTTGACAAAGTTAAAATGCACTCGCTCGCCTTTCCGAGGGCTTTGCTCTGTCGGTCAGCTCAAGCCCATCACAGGCGAGCTGTCACGGTCCTGCACTCTCCACCTGGTGCCTGGGGGAGCAGAAACCTCTGCTGGGTCAGTGCCCAGGCTGGTTTGTGCCGTCTTATCCCCTGCCCACGAGCGGAGCCCACGGCAGAGGAGCGCAGTGCATTTTAAACCTGACCTTCGTATGCTTTTGGAAGCAAGTTGACCTGATAATGTACTTTTTACTTGATCTCAAGTTGTATAAACTAATAACCCTGTGTTCTGTCACCACAGTAGTCTCTCCCGCCGACAGTGGTTCATGTACCTGCAGAGTAGTTAGACAAGCTGCCCCCTTAGTTACCCAACCCCGGAGCTTTTACTTTTGTGCAGGTGATGCGACAGAAGTAGCTGCAGTCTGTGCCATGTCCATGTACAGTTTCTGAGATTGTTTTACAGAACTTTGATAATAAAACCCTTAAACTGACACTGTGGTCCTGTAACACTCTGCTGGTATTTATTCACACCACCGGACGTGCAGAGCATCACCCCGCTCCCTCGGGGCAGGTGTTGTTTCTCCTCTCGCTGTTTTTAAAACACTGTCATGGCTCTGTCTCCTCAGTGGAGCCGCTGCGCTGCTGCCCTCGTGCTTATAAGGGAGGGTTGGTTTTACTGTTGGGCAAACAGGCTCAAACGGGAGTTGAGAGGTACCGTGGGACAAGGACAGATAAAAAGGAACTAGTGTGTTTGTAAAAATGTTTTGTATTTTCATTGAACTATGAGCATTCCCTCCTGGGGGGTGGTGGGGAGCAGAGCCGGGATGCAGCGAGGGCTCGTGCATGTAACTGAGCTGTTGGTGTCAGCCAGAACCTTAGAGCAGACACTGGGAGGTGCTGGAATGAACCACTGCTGGTGGCTGAACTTGGGGAACCTGATGAGTCAAACGCCTCCTCTTCCACTGTCCCTTTGCCCCAGCACAGCGGAATGTGCCCCTAGAGCCGCGGGGTCATTTTTAGCATTTGTAGAAATGTCGATTTTTACCATCTGTTGTGATAATTTTGTCACCAGGGAGGTGCATGTCGGACAGTCCCCCTGGGCTCTGCTTTGTACTGGAGCCAGTGGTAGTTCTGGTGATCGCCCTCAGACAGACAAGGTGCATGATGTCATATATGTGCCTTTGTGTTGTCATCGAGATGTCTGTGTGAAGAACACAAACCAATTCACAGTAATAAAGTGAAACCTCCTCGCTCCTCAGCCCGTGGTGTGGTGACCGTCATTGCTGTGCTGCAATGAAGGGCCCGGGCTGGGAGCCGAGCCCACGGGGCTGGGGCTGTGGCTGCCTCTGAGTAAACTGTCTATGGTGCTCCAGGAGCAGCCTCCGACCCCCAGGGGGTACCAAGAGCCTGCTGCCCTCCTGCCTTGCTTAGCCCTTGGGTGGGCTTCACTGATGGAGCTGAGGAATGAGACTCCTTTGCCTCTCACATGAAACTCAGAATGTTTCAAGCCCTCGGGCACCGTTTCACTTGGAATGAACCTCCACGACCACAAGAATGCGGTCAAAGCACCCCAGTCCACGTGGAACCGGTGATGTCCCGCTCCTGGCGCAGGGAGTTCTGTTTCAGTGGTTTGGATCCTTATCTGCTGTGAAATGAGAGGGTCTTGCTCGGTTGGTCCCTCCACAGGCATGTGGTGTCAGACCCGTGGGTGTTTCATCACAGCCCCAGCCAGGCCTGTGGCCCCCCCAGAGAATTTTATGGTGGGTTGAAGGCAGGTAGAGGCCATACCTGCCCCATTCACTGGAGCTGGGGCTTTTGACCAGTGCATTTTAAACTCTTTCTGTAACTTGACCCCAAGTTCTCACCCCTTTATCAATAAGTAAGTACAGGATTCTAAAAGGTCACAAATCATTAACTGTGGAGGGATGTCCTGAGCTCTGCTGAGGCAGGAGGGCAGAGAGAAACTCAAAGTCAAAAAACCCCCAAAAAACCAAAACCTACAGGGCAAACATGAAACCTGGGAGCTGCAGGTTTTGCTCTGCAAGTCATCCATGGTTCTTGGAGAGACCATTGGGCCCATGGTCAGAGCCTGTGGTTTAACATTGCTGGGGGCAGGAGAAAAAATGTCCGCGATTCCTGATGGTGGGTCAGCAAACTTTAACTCTCTCTCTCCCTCCCTGGAGGCTGCTGCTGAGCTGACTTGGCTCCAGGTAAACACCAGGAGCTGCCCCCACTGCTCCTCCCCTGGGCACCAGCCCATCCCACGGGATCTGGAGCTGGACAGAAGGGAAAGGACAGCCAGGAAGGAAAAGGCAGGGTTTTATTTAAAATGCCCAACAAAACACCCCTGCAGAAGATAACAGCGCAAGCGCATCCCCTCAGAGCGAATCCCTGCTCGAGATGTGCACTGGCAGTGTAAATCAGTCCCGACCCCGGAAACCTCAACTTTCAGACGTGGAGGCCACACTCAAAGAGCATGTTTTGGTCTTTATTCTAACAAATGATACAACCAAAAATCAGGATTAGTGAGGGGAAGGTAAAAACATGGACCAGACAACGAGTAAAATGCTGGAGTGATGCTGTTTCCATGGTCGTTACAAATCATTAAGGAAAATAAGTGTGGAACTGCAGCATTACAGGAGGGTCGTTAATGGGGGTCAAACAACGTGGTTCCTGGTGGGAGTTACAGACACGCTGACAGCAAACCAAGGGGGCTCTGAGCCTCCCCCGGACACGTCACGATGTTTCGACATGTCAATCAATCGCAGTCAAGTGAGTTCTGTGCCTGGAACAGCGGCTCCTCGGGAGGGAGCACCGCACGCGTTCCCTTCACCCCACAGTAAAGCGGTGCTTTGGAAGACCAGTAAACCAGTTTGGTTAAAAAACGCCCCCAGGAATCATTTTGTGATGAATTTCTCAGTTTACCAAAATTAACAGCTGCCTTGACCCATGAGAAACCTCACAGCCACCAGAACAACCAGAAACAGTGCGATGAGGAAGAGATGACGCCCTGAGCTCCTCACAGAGCCCTGGCACAGAGGACCCTCCTCCGCACTGTCACTCGGGCACTGCTGTCACTACAGCTCACAGACCAGCCCCGTGTCACACGTGTGTGGGCACGGTGATGCTCCAGAGGGTCCTGGGGGTGCTTTAGGTCACCAGCTGCTCTCCTGCTCTGGGGGGGGTCTTGCTGCAGAGCGCAACCCTCCCCAGAACCCCCGTAATACCAAACCACTGTGGGGGGCTGCTCATTCTGCGGGGGACCAGGCCTTCCCCTGACACCCAGTGTGGCCTTCAGGAAAAGAAAAGGGGGAAACCAAAAGTTGCGCTAGAAAAAATGAATGTTCAAGAGGGGTTTGAAGGGGTGGTGGAGGACAGCGGAGCCTCAGCACAGCCACTACCCCAGACTCCCTCCATACTACAACCTCCTCACCCGTCACCGCACCAGCGATGCTTCCATGCGGCCACATCCGTCCCGACAGACACATGGCAGTGCCACACAAACACTTCACAAACAAAACAAGCTTTGGTGGATAGAACACGCCGTGGACAGTCACCACCAAATAGCAACACTACCGGGAGCATCTCCACACCGGTGGATCGCTGCAGCTGGGCCACGACGCGAGTCCCCAGGGCGGGCTCAGCCCAAGGCCCCTCTCGCCAAGGTGGGTTCCTGCTGTGTCTCCACCAGGAAAGCACGTCCCGATGGCTGAAGCTGCAGAACTCGGGCTAGGAACGTGTCAGACAGAAATCACGTCACCGGGAAAAAAACGTACTGAGGAATAGCTCACGGAGGGGCCTCACGAGGCCACCGTGGGGATCCGAGCAGCCACTGACTGCGGATGACAACGTGGTTGGAGCGGAAACTTCAGCTCCACAGTAAAGAGGAAAAGATGGTGCCCGGGATGTTCACCGTGATAACGTGGAAAGACGACAGTCAACCCTGTCTGCGTCCACTCGCCTCCGCTGACGCGCCATGTTAGAGCAACCCTGTGAAGTTTCTGCAAATCCTGAAATGTACCAAAATGAGTTGTAGTGTAATCATGACGGTTAAGACCCCCACAAAACCTGCTGCCAGAGTCCACAGAAAGCCCCGCACACGCTGCCTGGACTGCAGCAGGCCTGGGGTCAGCTCTTACTGGCCACCAGCAGAGGACACAGGCCGGTCTAGGGCCAGAAGGGGACAGACGGAACCTGCTGCTCTCGTGTCAGGCTACACAAAAAGCTTTGTGGGTTTTTCCCTAGGTCTAGATACAGCCCGTGGCAGTCGCTGCACTGCCCAGACCAGGCAGCCCCAGCACCGCATGCTCCCTCCTGGGGCAGCGGGCTCGGGGAGGGTGGTTCGGAATGACCGAACACACCAACCTGGAACACGGTTCTTCCCCGGTGACGCTGAGGAAACAGGGCTTCTAACATCCGCCTTGTGGGGAAACCTGCGCTCGCTCCCATCCCCCAGCAGCTCAGTCCTCCCGCACGGTTCCTGCACTCGTTGCGGTTCCTCGCCTGGCACGAGACCCGATGCAGCAGCACCACGCACAACATTCCACCCGGCAATGGGCATCGGCCACGGAGGGCGACAGGAGGAATCCAGCCTCGGCCCCTCCAACACCGAACCTCCTGCAGCTGAACTCAGCCTCTCCCTGAATGGTCTCTTCCAACCCGAAGGCTTGTGTGACTCCACAGCCCAGCCCCGGTCTCACGGTGGGGATTGCTGCTGCGGCTGAGGAGCAGCAGGAGGCGGGGGGCCGTTGGTGCCACAGGTGTAACACGCTTGAGGGGTTCGGAATCCCCTGGAACCACAAGTTCTCATCCACTCCCGAGACGGTACTTCACAAGCCATTACAGCCCTGCAGGTCCCTTTGCTTTTTCCCCTGTGGTTCTATTTCCCATCTGACTTGGCGTTACTGACTCTGGTGGTCTGGGCGGTCTGCACAGCAAACCTGACTGCCCCAGCCAGCCCACAGGTTTACAGTGACACTGGATGAGGATCAACCTCCACTCCCCATTTTCGGTTTCTCCATCCTTTGCCGACAGCGTTCTGCTGACTCCACTCTGGAGCAGCCTATCTGGGTTGTACCGCGGCGGATCCCAGAGGCTTGAAGGGCTCCTGCTGCAGACACCCACCTCCAGTCTCCTGGAGGCGCCTTTTATTGCCTTGTGACGAGCCCCCTCGGTTCATGCCCGGCACGGTCAGCTGGGGCCATTGCCTCGACTCAGCATTCACGGTTCTCCTCCTTATAAAGTTTGATACTTATCTCTACTGAATTCCAGAAAAAGTTCTAACTACAGTGCACAAAGAATAGAATTCTGAAGGTATTTACACTTTTGTACAGTTACACCACAGCACTTTAATCTAAATGTCTGAATACAAACAAATAGCACCATTAGCCTGTTGCACGAATTCTCTCTAACGAACCAAAAGCTGGATTACTGTCACGTCAGGGGACTGGGGCCACCCGGATGGGAACAAGCTCAAGTAGCCAGAGCACTGACTGCTGGCCTAGTCAAAAAAGAGGCAGGAAGTTACTGTGGAAACATCCGACAGCATTTGTGAACAAACCCTTTGCGTGGGAGCCCCTTCCGTGTGCTCCACCAGGGAACGAACTCAAGGGAAGCAGCTGCTCGGGTGACAATTGGATGCTCGAGTGTATTGTTCCCACAACCACGCGCGTAGCCCGTGTCACCGCTGAACAACGCAAGATGCCCCGGCTGGTGCTCTGCCAGCACCAGGGCGAGGGAACGGGAGAGAAGACAACAAAAGTGAGAGTTTTCAGGCAGGGAACCCCCAGGTGTGCTGATGGGGACAGTGTGATGGACACCACGGGGGCTTCGAGCCAGCACGATGAAGACGGTCGAAGCACCGAGCCAGCAAATGGAAGACAAACGAAGAGCTGGGTGAAGAAGTGAAGGTGTCAGAGCTCCTAGGTAGCACCACCATGGGCCACCCCGAGGTGCTGGAGGAGGGACCGCGCACCTCGCAGAGCAAACGCTGCCAGAGGTGTGTTGTGGTATGGAAATGAGACGAACAGTCACCGTTTGGTTCAATCGCTTACAGAAAACGCGTTCCTTTGAACAGATGTTCAACCAACATTCCAAGTCCCGAACTGTATGTGATGACTCGGAATTTACAATGCATGAAAACAAAGCTCCAAAGAATAGAACACGGTCACCTTCAGTATGGTGGGCCGTTCTAGAGGGCTAATATCCAGCCAAGACATCTCGACTTTGATGCTAATGGTCCAAGGGTGCTTCTCGTATCGCCAAGAAAGGTAAAAAATTTAAAAACTGATTGAGTCCTCCCGGATGTGACAGATCCGCAGGGCCAGGGCACCGTCGGGCTGCCGCGTGCGCAGTGCTGGGTGTAGGAAAGCGTGACCGAGGTGCCGGGAGGCTGGCTGTCCATCCGTCAGGAACGCCGTGAGATGCCCATCACAGCAAGTGTCAGCACATTGGTCATTTGATGCGTGTTCCCTTTTTCTTCTGTGTTAAGTTTATCCCTTCCTTTTTGACCCACTTTTCTACCTCTCCCCGGGGGCTCCCCGTGTCCGATCGCCCTCCCTGCGGAACGCTGGTGCTGGTGTCCACCGTGAACTGTCCAGACGGTTAGAGGTCAGGAAAGCGGCTGGGGTCCTCCTTGTAGTCATCGGGAATGGTGAAGATGGACTCATCGAACTCGTCATAACGGAACTCCTGGAAGGTCACAGTGGCTGTGATGGTGGGAAACACGGGGATGTCTAGGGGGGAAGCAAAGGGGACGATGAAGAGCAAAGCAATACAGCCCTACCAGTAATTACCGACCACTAATTACAGAGCCATAACGTCAGCCTGCACAGGAGGCTGCAGCTGGTTTACTATCCCGTACCACAGTGACCCAACACTCTTAGAGGAGGTTTAAGAAAAGTTACTCCAGAAGAACTGAGGATGGAAACGGCGCCCAGCTCTGCACACCACTCTCACACTGTTAACATGACTAATTCAGTGGTTTTCCTTTCCTGGTGCAGGCTGATACCAAGGTGCTGTGAACGTACAGATTCATCTGTTCAAACACAGACCCCTGGCCTGCGATGATACCAGATAAAAGAACCTCCCCTCAGGGGGGCTTCGGTTCAGCAAACCCACGTGAAAAGACAAACATTTTCGAAGTCTGCTTTAAAGTATCACCCCTTTACAACGAGAAGCCAGGTGGGACACTGAGGAGCTATCCTCGATTAACACCGCCTTGCCCAGGAGCTAGGCAAAAACTCCGTCCTCAATGGACAGAGCTGTGCAGGGGTGACAGAGGTTGAATATTGTCTGACCAGGGCTGCCCAGCTCACAGACCTTACTGGTGTGGAGGAAAGCCTGCGCTGCTCGGGAAACAGGCTGCCGCTGCCCAGCAGCAATGCAGTGATAACCTGTACTGCGGCTGATGGAGTCACCCATCCCCCATCGTGACAAGCGTCACAGGTTTCTACATGTGCGCAAGTGGAAAATCTGCCACCAGTAAATCCTTGAGGAAAAATCCCACCAGAATGGCACAAACCACTTAACTGGTGACTGAGATCCCCCTTTAACGGGAGGATAATTCAGCGAATTGGCATTAGCCTTAGGGCAAGACGCTGGGGTAGGAGTTGCAGAGCTCTCCTCTGCCTGGCACTGTAGTCACCTTCCGGCTGCAGATTGCCCTCCTAAGGTCCATTCCACTAATCTCACCACGTTCTCTCACCTAAGAGAGCTCATTCCCACAACCCAGCTGAGGCCGCGAAGATGCTGCATGAAGAAGTTCACACTCTGGGGGAAAACAAACCCCGAGAGCTGTTGGAGTCTTACCTAATTTCACGGGAAAGCCTGGCGGGAGCTTCATTTGGACAAATTCTCTAAGTTTGTTAAAGTGCTTGAAGGGTGCAATTACTTCTAAGACATTCAACAATCTGAAAAGGGAAACAGATTTCATTATGAGTTCTTGTGTCACAAGGTTTTCCTCTAGAAAATGAGAAAAATGACCCAAAGAGCAAGGCGATGAAAAAGGAGTTGAAAGATTACACTATGGTTATGCGTCTGCCTCCTCAGCGCTCAACATCAGCATCCTGACACTCGGCTCTTGGTGACCCACGTTGTACTGCCAGAAGCGTACGAAGACACATCGCAACATCAGCTTCTTGTCCTTGTCTTACGCGGGAGGCTGAAGTGCACAGTACCACACCCTCTGCTCCAGGGACAGAGCCACCCAACAGGGTTTGTGTCACTTTAGAGGACATAGCTTTGTTCTAAAACTTGTCACGGGTGTTACAGACAAAGAAAGGAAGAACTGTGCAGCTCAAAAAGACCCTAAACCATTTCCCACCTCCAAATACCATTCCTGGCCACCACTTCTGACTTACGATTCGATTCCTAAGGGGAATTCCTGGCTCATGGCTATAGTGGCTTTGAAGGTTTTCTTGCTCTCTTTGCAGACCAGTTCTCTGCCCAGGTGAGGAGCTCTGTAAAGGGGAGAGACAGAGTCAGGTTTTCTCAGCTTCAGTTTTGAAGGCAGGCACAGACTCAGGTCTGAAACGGTGAGTAACAAGCCCCTACGATAAAGGCAATGATTTAACAGTAAAAGCCATGCGTGGTGATGATGGGTCAGGAACCATCTCAACTCAGATTTCTGTGAGTTCGGCCAATCCGGGAGACAAGAGCAGGAGGGAAACAACTTAATCTTCAAATAATTCCTCAGTAACATCATACTAATAAACCCTGCAGAAAGACGAGTACCCACAACCGCCTAGGGCTGATCTCAGATGTCCGTTTCAACAGTCTGTGTGTGAACAGAGGGTCGAGGTGAACCAGAAATGGGCTCCTTTGCCTTCAGCCCGAAACGAGCTCAGGGGAAGCAGCAAAGTTCCTCTGCTGTCACTAGACAGCAGCACTGGAAAAATGCTGCTCCAGGAGAGGCGCAGACAGTAACCAAGAAGGTAACAGCTCTTTTCCTCTGCTGCCGTACATTTGCTAGACACCCAGACTGCCCGCTAAACTCCCCTCGGTCACCCAGACCACTCAACAAAGCACAATCCCAGCACACACCGATTTCTGTCCCAACAGCAACAGCTCGTTAGACATAACCCATTTGTGCTGCTGAAATAGTCACTGCAGCTCAGACACACTAAAAATTAAATTACTTCAACACGAGGACCAAAGCCCTGGGCTTCTCTAAGCCTGCGTGTAACATCACGGTACTCCCCAATGTGACTGTGGGCGCTGGAGCCCAGTCTCCTCTCTCCGGAGGAAGGACTTCTGTCATTGTTACTCACATGACACACACTGGACACTTTTTGGTCTTTCTGTGCACTCCAAGAAAATCAACTCAGCTCTGGCATCTTCTACAAATGAAGCTACTGGAAATTCGTTTAAATGGCAGCTGTCTGCTGCCTAGTTAGACAGCTGAGGGGAGGAGCTCCCCAGATCTGGCCAGCACAGGGAGCTCTGTCTGTCGCTGCCTTCCAGCAGTCTGTCTGTCACTAGCTGAACACTGCCTCTGCTGCTAGAGCCTCAGAACGCCGTGAGATTTCATTTGAAACATGGTGAATGGGATTATTTATTACTATCATAAATTAACTGTAGGAACAAATTCATTAGAAAATCTTCTTTAAAAGGAAAAAAAAAAAAAGCCAGCTCAGATGTGCCTGTTTTCCAAACGCTGCCATTCTGAGCCATGGGTGCCAGCAGACACCCACCCAAAACCCCTCCAGACCCGCCACCCCCAAGGCAGTGACGTGAAGGCGCTGCAGGGGAGTAACAGGGCGAAAGCACTCACTTTCCGTTCTCAGCAGATATGTACTCCTCCCACGTGATGGTGTTGGGCGATGGCGGCGTGAGCGACTGCCGTCGGACGGGCTGTTCAGAAAGACACCTCTTAACTCTTTATTTTTACTGATACTCTCTTAGAATGTTGCTATTCAAAGACACAACTGCGCTCCCGCTCTACGAAGAGCAGCGACACAGTCTGTCCAGTTTGCAGTGACACCTCACTGGGCTTCTCCTTCTCCTGCTCTCCCCTGAGAGCCTCACACTGTGTTTCACGCGGAAGCTGGCTGGTTCAACACACGGGTTAATCGGTTCATTCAGGAGTCTGAATGACGAGCGGCAAAGCTAACGCAGAAGCACATGAACTGCCTGAAAGGGCGGTAGGCGTGTTCCCAGCTGACGGCTGGCTCAGCTGAATAGCTCTTGATTTGGGGAGGTAATAACAGGCTTAGCCCGGTTTAATGAGCCAACAGAAAACACGATTTAGAAGACGACCGGGAAGGCACCCTGCACAATAAACATCTGCTCTGAAGGCGTGCAAGTGATCTGCCACTGCCAGAACCATCATTCGTTTACTACCAGACAAATTAAGCCTGAAGCATCCCATATAATCACAGCAATTCCTCTGTGTGTGCACTAATCAGGGTAATTCATTAATCTATCACCATGATTATACTTGTCGGTTGTATTTATTATTTTAAAATTAAGACAATCAAACCCAAATAAAAACATTATCTACAGATTTTGCTAAATGGCTGGAAGGTTATCCTCCTGTGCAAGATGCACACAGAATTACTGAAGCATACCTCAAAATTCTGCTCCATTAGGTTGCCCCCTTTGCTCAGGCTCTCCATGATCGCCTTATTGCGGAGAATATCCTCCTCGCTGAGATGTTCTCTTCTTTTCCGTGACTCTAACACGAGTCCATTAACCAAGTAGAAATCTGCCAAGAAGTTTCCTACTCTTTCCTGCACAGAAGGAATGGGACATTAATGGCTCACAGAAGATAAAAGAAAGACACCTGAACTCTTGTACATCCAAATAACTGCCCTCTGGTGCAGTGATGCTCGAAACGTTGTCATATACACAACCAACCACACCAGCCCAGTCAGGTCCGTACAGCACAAATGGAAGAGATCCATCAGGAACAGTTAGTTCCCATCAATGGAAACTTTAAGACAGAAATACTGTTCAAGAATTTAAGAGTGGCCAAGGGAAATCTGTCTAAAATCACCTTCAAGAGCAAGATCACAGAACCACAGATGGGTTTGGGGTGAAGGGACCTTCCAAGCTCACTTAGTCCAACCCCTGCAGGGACCAGGGACATCTGCACCCAGAGCAGGGTGCTCAGAGCCCCAAGGGCCAACCTGACCTGCTATGGTGCCAGCGACGGGGCTTCTCCCACCTCTCTGGGTGACCTCTTGTGCTAACGGATCATTTATACACGTGAAATATGGATTTGGTGCTCTGAAACACTCCCTAGCTGAAATGAAATTTGCAACGAGCGGCACTACCTGAGCGGATCCAGACGAAAGCACGATCCTTCAGAGCTAGTCACAGGACAGCAGTGTCCTGCTCAGAGAAGTTATGACCATGGCCGTTTCAAGTCTTCCACAGCTGAGTGCTTGTGCCTCAGTCGGTGCAACCATACGGAGTGGAACACTCAAAGGAAACCACCCTGAACACTCCGATCTTCCTGCATTTCTCTGGCCAGGAGCACACAGCATCCTCACTGCACGCCCTGGAGCGTATTTGGAGAGACCGCATTCTCCTACAACGAGCTGATTTCCAGCACAACCTGTTCTCCCCCTGCCCAACAGCCACGGGTTGTTCTTTCTCCCAGGTGACCATTTTCTTACCCAGGTGGTCAAAGCCCTGACAACTGTAGGGGCCCAGGGAGACATTTTTCCTCCATCCTGAACATTTTACTCCTCACTTCTTCCCAACTGCCGCACCGTAAGGGCTGTCTCAGGTAATGCAGCCTGGGGAATTTTCTCTCCACTTACCGTTTTGTCTTCTCGGAAAAGCCATCCCGTTTGGGCACGTGTGAAGGTAATTGATTTGGTTGATAATGTTGCTGAGTAAATATCGCTGCTCATCAAAATGTCGACCTCTTCTTCTGTTTCCACCTCAGATTCCTAGAAGAAAAAGTCCCAAATACCAAATAGAACTTAGCAATAATGATTACTACTTCTTAAAAAGAAATTAAAAAAAAAACCAATAAACTTTTCCCTTTAGAACTTTTCCCTGAACCAGCATTTCCTGAATTTCCAAACCGTTTTATAGAAGCCCTGGCCAAATGGTTACCAAATAGTTTAATCTTAAATATTAATGCAAATGAAGCCTCCACGTGTGACTGATGGGGATGCTCAGCAGCCACGCCCTCTCCCCAGGCAAAGCTCCATCTGCTCAAGTGATGGGCGGGTAAAGCTGTAATTAAAAACGGGACTAAGCACGAGGGGTCCGGTGCATCACCCCCTGGCAGCCTTAACAGCGATAAACTGGCCGGGGTGACTCAAGGGCTGCAAAGCAGTGGCGAGCAGGTTTGGCAACCCTCCTGAGGACAGCTGAATTAAGGCCACTGGGAAGATTACAAGATTAAAACATATTTCCATTCAGAATGATAAAAGCTTTTCCCAGAAAACTCGCATCCCAGCTTTTTCCTCACTCAGAAGTCTGGTCTCAAAAGCACTGCTGCTCCTAACAAAACTTTACGTCACAACTTCAGTTATGACACCACAAAATTCCTTGGTCTGCATTTCTTAGGAGCTTGTCTGTGCCTCTTCGCGAGGTACATTTTCTTTGACAAAGTCAGTCAGACTTCTGATGCAAAGCAAGAGCCTGAGCTGTTTCCCACCCCACACTCACACAGCTCTTTACCTCGTGATGTATTCGCTGGTAAACTTTTTGTTCATTGTCTAAAACTACAAAAGATTCAGAGGGTGCCGCATCACCATTAAAAATGAAGCTCAAATCCCCTCGTTGGCACTTCATGTCGGTAAAGTCTATGAGAGTTGTGTCCAGCCTGTGAAAACACACCAACGCTTGAAGTTACTTCGAGTGTTTTAAGCAGGTTTAGGGGCAAGTTCAGTTTGCAAACAGCAGCGTTTATGTTTAATCACAACTAAACACACTTGGGCCCAAGTTTTCATACACTATGTGGTAAGTGAAGGCTGGATGCAGACATAAAAAAGAGCTCTTGACAATAAGCTTCTCACCATAGCATCTCACCACTACAAACAGTTCTTCCACTGACTGCATAGGGAAAGGTGCAGTTTTCTCCCAGAAGCTCTATTCAGAGTTGTTGGTGTGAGGAGCTGACAGCATTTACACAGCCGGTGTGTGCTGCTCACTAAGAATCACAACCGCTGCGGGGGATCAGCACCCCACAAGCAGCCGCCGCTAGGCTGAGTGACAATGTTAGGGCACGACCCAAATCACTAAGCGCACTAAGAAACAGACTGGGGCTTTTATAATTCATTTATTTTAGTGGCTATTTCTATTTTTTCCCCCCTCACCAGCACAAAAGAAACATTTCTGACCTGAATAACTAGAAGATGGAGCCAAGGACAAAGATCTCACGAGCAATTGAGATCTATTATCACAAGAGTATTCCCTTCTTTAACAGCAACAGTTAAAGAGCCTGAATGGTTAGGGACATGGTTTAGGGACCCTGGCAGTGCAGGGCAAACGGCTGGACTTGATGATCTTAAAGGTCTCTTCCAATCAGGTGATTCTGTGTGTGAATGTAGTGACCATGTCAGCAATAAGGGGTGACTTGCTTAATATCCATCATATCCTGGCTCAGGAAAGAGTCTATAGCTATTTCCACTCAGTGCCAGTCTTGTACAAGCAGAGCACGCAGGAATGAGAAGTTAAAAATTGCTCTCAGACTCCAGTTTGACCTAATATGTCAGGTCACATCCTCTGCTAACAGAAGATCTTCTGCTTCAACAGAACAGAATTTTCTACAGATTGAACCTGCTGAATTGTGTTCTTGACTTTTTGTTGGGTTTGCACTTTGGAATCTGAAGACAGAAAAGACAATTTGAATCCAAAACCCTCAACTAAACCAGCTGAGGAGCTGAGCTGGCAAAAGCTCCTGGAAGCGCTCTGCTGGCTTTGTGAGCCTGTCCCAACAAGCGTTTTAAACAGAGAAGCTATAGCTATAGCACAGCCTGGAGCAGCAGCATCCCTCCACAAACCACCGAAAGCTCATTGGTTTGAAGTTGTGTTAAAACCCTCAAACTCCCAGTTTTCAATTGAACTTTGCCAGGTAAAGCCTTACACAGCTTAATTGCTTTTGCTTTTTATTATAAGTGACTCAGGAACTGATGTTGAATCAAATCAATAGAGAAAAAAAACAGTCTGAAGTTCAAACTCCTCCTTGCCTCCACAAGCTGGTGAACAAACATGACATTTTTTCTCAAACGCCTTAAGATTCCTCGAGGGGTTTCTTTTAGACCACACCAGAACCCAGCTTTTCCACTCACACGCAGTTATTTATGACACAGAGAATAGCACACACAACTGAAATCAGCACTGACCTGATATTTATACCTTGCTTGTGTATTTTACACGCATCAGAAGGCAGAATTCGGGAAAGTAAAGGCACTAAAAGTAGGGAGAGAGAATGGAGTTAGGACATTGAGGTTCCTCCACAACATATTTCTATTTAAGCTCACATCAGTCTGAATCTCGCTGTGTTTTGTACAACTCCAGCACACCTGTTTCCCACCACAATCCCAATACAAGCGCAACTAACACCAGGGGTATTTCTATTCAGTAGCTGCAACCGTGGTTTGTAACTGCAAGGACTAATTCCAGCATCAGGACATGATTCAAAACATCCTCAGCCACAGCTAAATCACTTATAAATTCTAATAACTCATCCTCCAGCCAGTTGAAATTTTAATCGTATGACTGGACGGTTTAGTTGTATATTGTACCAACCGAAAGCCAGCTGCAATTAAAGCAGAACGCTTGTGCACCCACAAGCAGGAAGAAAATTCCAATGCACAAAGTTGAACCATCAAGCAGACATGAAAGCACCAGTGGAACAGAGGCAGTGTGGTATTACAAGACAGATCCATGCGACTGCGCTGTCCTGGTTCTAAAAGGGACCATTTATGGCAGCACAACAAAACCAGTTCCACGCAGTGGCATCTCAACACCACCTTCAAATGGACTACAAAGAGTTAAGAGCAGTTGTTAAATTAACTCAGTAATTAGGACAGAGGCACTGCCCAGAGCACCTTCTTGCCTTCAAGAAAGAGGATGTTTATAAAAAACTACATAGTGTAACCAGAGGCACAGCGAGACCCTGGAGCAGAGACGTTGGCTCTACTCTGGCATAACTTTTCCTGCGCGATGTCTGACTGCCACCACACTCTGCAAGTCTCCTCACTAACCCCCTCCCTGCCCAGCTCTGCTCTCTTCTTGATGCTCCACGAAAAGGTCCCCTCAGTAACTGCACAGCACTCAACAAGCCACCTAGAAACATCCAGTCACGGAAAGGGAACGTTAAGGGGAAGGGTCTGAAGGACCTCCCTCACAGCCACACTGAACAGAGCGCCGGCTGCAGTTCAGGAAGTTCAATGCCCCACGTGCAGTTACTCTGCTCAGTGGTTCAGACCACTGCTCTGTAGCGACACCAATAACCACACAGAGACACTTCTATATTGTGCTCTTCTAATAATCAGTTTAACAACACCTTGTGCCCCCACACTGTGTCACTGGATTACAGAATCCAGCTCCAGAACTGAACAAGCAGAAATAGCTCCGCATAAACACTGCCTATCCTTTCTGTATAATTCAGACCTCGAGGACTGGAGGGGAACTTTCCACCACACAAACCAGCAGAGAATTCCAGTTGAGGACCAGCACGCTTGAGATTGGTGGTATTACCGCCCTAGGAAAGGAACATGCAGGTACTTACCCCAACTTTGAAAGTCCCAGTGGAGCTCTAGATAGAAGTCACCTAGCTGAGGTGAAAAGAACAACAGTTAACAAGCTTTTCAGTGTGAAGGACAAGTGTAAAATTTGCTGCAAGACAGGAAGAAGTTGTGTTTTGCCAAAGAAAACTTTTTCTCTAATGTCAGTATTTGAATTTATAGTGAACTTAAACATTTCTGGAGATTTAGAGTAGACTTGATGATGATAAAATTATGTAGTTCATTCAAACTACCCATTTTTACTGATTTTTTTAAAGCAATGATTTAGACAGCTATCAGGCCAGGGATTTTACAAGATTTGTGGTAAATAAGCATTTAAAAACAGATGGATGGAGCTCTTTGCTTGCTTTGACTGATCACACCCAACCCCACGCCTCAAACTAATGAGTCAAGTTTCAGCTACGAGGGGTCACACACACCAATTCCTATTTGCCTTCTGGAAACATGCTGAAGTCAGTCTGCAAAAATTCCTCTACTTCCACAAACACAGGTCAGCAACTCCTTTGCAAAGCAAAGGCAAAGTCAGGGGGGACTGGATGACGATTAGCAGGCATTGGTAAGGCACTGAGGTAGCCCTGAACTTCCAACTCCCGCGAGAAGGAGAGAGGCCAGGCTGTGCAGCAGGGAGAAGAGACAGCAGCGCTGGTTTAGTGTCGCTGTGTCGCCTTCCGTCTGCTCTCACACACAAAGAAAGCTCTTGGCTTCCACACAGACAGCGGGGTGGTTTCTCTTGGATCAATGAAAACGCAGGAGCGTTGGTCGAGCGTGCTCAGAGTGCATCGCTGACTCAGTTAGCTCATCTTTTCAGATGACTGCTTTAATTCACCACAGAAATAGCGGGGTTTCTACCAACCCAGTCCTGTTTTACCACTTGGCCAGGCAGGAGGAGCTCCCCTCACCTAAAGGCAATAAACACCTGTGGGTTACAGCACAGCTTCAGTACACCAGTAGCAGTTTGGGATGGAGGAAACAGCTTTTCTTCGGGGTTTCCCTAAACTGGGGAGTGTCTCACTGTGCTTGAGAAGAATGGCCTGCTGCACAGAGATGGAGAACTAAACCAAAAACCCTTCCATTACTAAAGCAAGAAAAGAAAGGGTCACTCATGATTGGTGACTAAAGAAATCCAGTAAATTGTTCACCAAAAGATCTAAGAAAACCTTAAAAATCTAATGAAACAAGCACAGATTAAAAATAGATCAGAGTGCAGAGAGGATGGCAGGCCTGGCTCCCAGAACCTTTTCTGTCTGAATTTCTGGAACCTGAAAAGTATTGTCATAAAGACACACATCATTCCGTGGCCCCTTAAAAAGGACGCTGTGAGCCAAGACTGCCGTCATGAGCAAAAGAGATTTGTGAAAGCAAGTCAAACACTGGTGTACACTTCACCAGGGCACCCAGGCTAGGGACGCACACCACCACTTTCCATCATAAGCTGGTCTGGTCACACCACTGCCTTGAGCTCACCTCTTTCAGGGCTTTTAATAAACGAGGTCGCTTCTCCTCAACACTTTCCCTGGACTGCTGTTTCAGCTTCCTCAGGAGCGCTGTAACTGAACACAGGGTGACTGTGAGGTAAGTCTGCTGCAGGGGTTTGGTAGTTACAGGTTAGTGTTAGCATTTGGTATCTTAAAAAACCAAAACAACGCACACATAACACTTCATCAGACTCTGGAGACATTCACTTCAAGTTAGGGCAACCACATGGCGCCTGCTCTGATCACACCAGATCACACCCCAGCAATGGTGCAGAATACACTCGGTCACGTACAGAGACCTCTCTCACACGGATCAGTACACGTGTGGGTTCATGGGTACGTCACTGAACACGAGCCTATAGATTGTGTAACATCTCCTCCCACTGAGGACATTCTTTAGGAGTGAGGAGCTGACATGCAGAATGTTCTTAGTATATTACAAACTAGTGCATCAATACATTAATAATAGATAATACAGTGAGTTCTCTGCCAGGGGACATGGTAATGCTCAGTACTATTAACATCCACTAGTGAGTAGCAGCAGAATAATTTTCCCTTTACTACTCCCTATCTGGAGTGAATAATTAATCACTGTATTTGCCTACTGGCCTGTTGAGATGCAACATAAAAGCAATACCCCACTGCCAGCTCATCTGCAGCCACGTGGAGCAGTTCTAGCGAGGTCACCCCGCACAGCTACAATCCACCCTGCCCTCGTAACTCCCATTTTAAACAGCGTGCTGGCTTGTAGCTTTGACAACCACTTCAAGCACAACCTTAACTCTACATAGCACTGCGTATCCTAATGCTATTTCTTTCTTATCAAGGAAAGGGGCATGTGCAGAGCTCAGCAAATCATATTTAGGTAATTGAAAGTTCAGCTAAGATAAACTCTTCAGGGAGGTAAAACAGGAGCATTCTAAAAAACCCTGGCCTGAAAACCTTTGCTCTGCTGCTCTGCGTGAGGCCTCACTATCTGACCAGGCAGGAAGCAGAGGTTCTTACTCATTTGTCTGTCTCCGTAGCTGATGGCTTCTGCGAGAGGGCTCCATCCCTGAGCATTTTTCACCTTTACTGGAGCATTATGGGCTAAAAGCAAGTGGGCACATTCTGTAACAAAACAGTAAGAAGTATTAAGGGTAAACATCAAGGACGGAGCAATATCGCTCATGATAAAGGCAGCAACAACAAAGCAGAAGTAGTAGATATTCAGCATGTTAAAGTTTATTAAAATGCATCTCTAGATTCTGACTTAGACTTTAAACAAACAAAAGCATTTCTGTAAGTACTTTCAGCACCTCCCTGTTAAACATTAGCACTAAAAACAACTGCTGATCAACCACCAATTAAATGAGCACTGAAAAAATGTCCCTTCCGCTCCGGGCATTTTGTTCTTCAGGAAGCTGTATTTCTGTCTGTGCACAGACACACACTGCCGCACAACACACAAGTCTAAGACACTACATCAGTGCTCTCTACTGAGGGCACAAAACCACAAACAAGACACGCTTCCAGGTCTTCCACACATGGAAGTGGTGCACGGTCTTCCCCCCCACCTCCCCTCCCTTCAGTGTTAACATCTCAAAGCCACACGAGTTCTCAGCTCCCTTCTCTGCCCACTGGGAAAAGGTGGTGGTGGAATGATGAGTAGTCCTTAAAACTGAGAGGAGAGCTTTTGATGTTTCCCTGATTTGAACAAGCTGTCCTCATGTGAAAGGGCTCTCCAGCTGCGAACTACAGCAAGTCTCCTCACCACGTCTCATTAAAGTCACCCTGATAGAGCAGGGACTGGCTGGAGCTGCAGGCTGAAGAAACACCTCATCACGAGGAGGATGGGCAGGCGTGAGGACAGAGATGCTTCACGAGTGAAGTAGGATGGGCTGGCATGATGGAGAGGAACTTCCAGCGTCATTCTCCTGCTGTAGGTGTGACAGGAAACTGTACTCGTCATTCCAGATACACCCACTGTGAGTCACTGGCCAGCAGTGTTTGGAAAGGAGGAGATGCTTCACTGGTGAATATAATGTCTTCTGTGGTAACAAACAAAAGCCCTGGTTGCATTGGCAGCAAACACAGAGAGGTATTTTTATGGCTGCTCAGATATAGTACCCAGCACAAGAACACCACTGCACAGCAGGCAGGCGAATCAGCCTGTGTGCCCCAGCCAGGTGACACCTCCAGTCACACAAACAGGCTGCAACTCACCCTGCACTTCACAAAAGACTGAAATCTAAAACCCTGAAATCAAAAACAGGCAGCCAACGAGAAAAGGAGCCGAGGGAAGAAATGCCTCTGCTCTCCTCACCACGCTACACACAAGGGGAACTCATGTTCAGTCAGCACTCAACAGATCGCTGCTTACCCTGGAGCTGAAAACCAGCCACATCTCAAGAGACACTTAGAGTAAGTAGTCCACGGCACAGAATTAACGCTGAGAACTCGTCTGACAGTTTATTAGAGGCATCATCTTGTGTTTGTATTTATTAGTGGGGTGTACTGCTGTAGCTATACAGAAAGTGTCCCTTCACAACAGCTCATCCATCACCTCCTAACCACAACCACACCACTCCTTCCACTCCCAGCAGAGCTAAACCTGTCCACGCTGACGGCCGGGACAAACTACTGCAGCGCCCGTTTCATGCTATGTGGCACAGCAGGAGTCACACACACACGGAGCTGATCAGCAGCACTTGAGAACACAGGGCAAGGAGTAGCAAAAGAAGAATCTGTGTTACAAAGAAAAAGGCCTTGTTCAAGGCTGAGACAGTGCAGCAAAGCTTCCACCTGCGTCTCCTCATGCTGTTCCAAGCAGGAATCTAGGACCTTCACTGGAAATCTGTGGTTCCAATAGAGGACCATTTACACAAGTTGAAAAGCCTTCTGACAGGCAGGCACTTGTACAACAGATTTGCCTCGCTGCTGTCTCAAAAAGTTCCAGCACATCTTTTCCCTTCTTCCTTTTTTTTTTTTTTCAGTTTTAGTTCAGCTGTATCACAGGCTGGACCCACATCAGCTCAACTGCTACATAAACCACCGCTCTCCCTCCTCAGAACTACTTCCCACTTTACCCCTCCATTACCTTAGATGACTCCACAGGTGTGACCAAAACATCCTGAGACAACTCACTGCCTTTCCTGTGCTCCCCTCCCAGTCTGCCAGGTTTGGGTTAACAACAGCTCTCCCGTGGAGCGGTACCACGCTGCAGACACAGGACCCACTCGGCTGAATGAAACCAGCCCATCCTTGTTTCAGTCAGGAAAAAGAACAGTCACAGAGACCGATGATCACATTCCAGGTCTCCTCCCAGTATCGGAACTTCTATACTTCCTATTTGAGGTGAAAATCGAAATCCTGTGCCTTGGAATTCCATGTAAAGAAATGCTTGAAGGGTGTCTGGAAGGACAGGGGACATGGTGAACCAAGAGGCTGTCCCGTGACCCACGCAGGGCAGGCTGGCACAGGCAGAACCAGCTGAGCAGCGAGGCAGAAACACGACTGAAGTGAGCGAAGGAATATTCAGAAGACAGGTGAGCAACTGCATTTCCACTCACAGGGGCATTTTATCCTAGAGGATGTCGTTCTGATTCACTTCACTGGGAAAAAGCTGAAGGGGCTGTTCGACACCTCTAGTGAGGTCAGCAACATGCACCATGACACTACCAACCAAAAAAGGGCAAGGAGAAAGGGCATCATCACACCAACAGATTAACAGCCTCCTGTGCCATCAGTTAACTGCACACTAAAGTAACCGATCTGCCTGCACCAAGCCCCTGCCCACATACCCTGAGCCCACTCCTCCACGGCAGCAGCCAGCACACGAAGGGCAGCAGGCATGCACACGCTTGCCTCCACTGCTGAGCCTTGTTTCACAATCTTCTACAATATCCCACATTTCCCAATTTCCTTCTAACTCCGCAAATAGCGAGGAGCTGGGTCCACCCACCGCTCCTGATCCAGGCTCCTGAGGCGTCCAACAGCTACAGCTCCTCCCCACCCTACCCTCATTACTGCCCAGCTCCTTGGGTTCAGCCTGAAGAGCAGCTCCTGCTTCTTCTGCAGCTCCATGTGGTGTCTTCTCTTCAGAAAACCTCAGCTTCGAACCAGCTCGAAACCCAAGATCACATCCAGGAAAATGGAAAAACCTGGGGTTTTTTCCTCTTTCCCCTAAGCCTTCAAGATAATTTAAGAGCCCACAAAACTGATGGATTTACCTACCCTTATGTCCCAGCATCACAGCAAGATGTAAAGGAGTGTTTCCTGAAATAAATGAGAGAAATAAAAAGACATTAGACCCAAGGTGACAGAATTCACTGCAATTCCTTCAGGCGTTTGCACCCACAACTCCAACGCCTCACGTTAAGAAACTTCAGTTTCAGGACCTAACCAAGGAACACACTAGCACACACCCAAGAGCTACATTTTTCTAAGCAAGCACTTGTATTATAGTTGTGAAAATAAATCTGCCTGAAACACGTTTCGTGGGCCAAGAGAGCTTTTGTTAATGACATCGCGAAACTCACTCCAGCCAGAGATCCAGATCTTCCTCCCAGAAAGAGAGAGCCCAAAGCTCCGTGCTGAGCACGGTCTGTAAATCGGGGACTTCACAGCAAGTGACACATCTAGGTTAAAAGCCAGCCAGAGATATGATACTGATTAAAATTTTAAGAGCCTCTTTTATGAATTTTTCAAAGATTTAATACCAGTACAGTACCAGTACAAAAATTTGTACCAGTACAGCATTGGACAGACTGTGAAGTAACAGTGACTTCACCAGGACAAAGTCTCTGGTTATTTTAATGCCTCATCTCTGAAGAAAGCTTCCAAGATTATCGGAGTCGTTACAAACACGACCCTATTTTGCTGGCTACGCCTGCAACACACTGAGTGCTTCTGCCCATCACTAGTCACTGCGAGGCACAGAGAGCTGGGGTTCTGCGATAACGCTGCTACCACAGTTCTGACACGGTTTATTCACGTTGCTCAAGGACGCGAAACCCTTCCATTTCTGTTTACATATTTAAACATTTTCTTCGCGGAGTTAACAGAGAAATTGCTGGGAAACAACTGTCTTTGCAATACTATCACACGCACTTACTTAGGGTTGTTTTACAGCATCGCAACAGCAGTAAGGACTCGCTATCTGCAAAGGGTGACGAACTGCACATCGAGAAGATGGAACCAAACCGAGGGGAGGTGGCTGTGCGGCGTGACCGCCTGCACCCCGAGATCTGGGAGCTGGACAGGTGAGCGCAGAGCTCCCAAGCACTTTGCTAGGACCAATTCAGCACGCAGCACAAACTATTCCTGCGGGTCGCTAGCGACATCAGTTAGCAGCATCCTCGTTCATTATGCACACTCTGAGCTAACCTCAAACTTTATTAACAGAATTTGTACCATCTGAGAGCCAGAACGTAACTCTGAATGCTGGATGTGGCCATTCTTTGGCAAGTGACTGAATTAACATTAATGAGGAACTGGAGAATGAGCCAAACCACATACTCGTAAAGTGGAAATTCTGTTAGCTGGGGATAAACGTTTTCCTTCACCTTATCAAGCACTTCAACAGAGAGAGAGAGACACAGAGAGAGAGAGAGAGAGAGAGCTCTACACTAAGGTTTCCTTTACATTAACAGACCTTAAAATTTAAACACCCCCACTTTCACCTCTCAAAAGGTGACCGAACCAGAGCCAGTCAGCTCCAGTAGCTACAGCAGCTTGGTCTAATGGCAAGGAAGAGCACCACAGAAGCTCTCCAGGGCCCTGAGAGCCTTCCTCAGAGCTTTGCTGCATCTCTTTCAGCCAGTAAGCACAGCTGTGTTTAACACCCATCATTTCCAACCTCCTCAGACAAGGGTCTGAGCTACTGGTCTAACTCCAGTTTGTCTGCTTCGAGCAGGAGGCTGCACTAGATCACCCACAGAAAGCTCCTCCAGCATAGGTTTTTCTTTGACTGAATGACTGTCTTCACACCAAAAGCAGGGCAGAAATGAGACGGGAAACTTGGATATGGCAGACGAGGAGAGGGCAAGGGGAGTGTGCAGAAAGAGCACAATAACCGGTACAGCACAGGAACCAGAACCTAGCAATTCCAGGAGCAAAACAGTAAAAAGCTGTTTATGAGGAAGCTGCAAAGAAGTAACATCCTGCTCGCTGGTCTTTAGCCAGTAAGTCCCTGACGAGGAGGTTTAACAACCACCAGAGTCCACTGCTTGCCCCTTGTGCCCCGCCCCAGAGGAAAGCAGTCCCAGAGAGAGCTGAGACACGACACTGGCTTTGGCCCATCTGAAGACCGAACCTGGGTCAGCCCTGTGCATAGTTCCACCTCTAATGACCCGCCTTAAGGCCTGATAAACCTGGGGAGGTCTTGATGCTCTTTGGGCCAAACAAAATGGGTTTTATCAGCAGCACATTTAACTCTGACTTATCAAAATAAGCCACCCAAACCGCCCAAAGTTTTACAGCACAAAGCAAAGGAGTTCTGGTGAGGAATCACTCTGCTCACAGAACCACTCCACACAACCTTCAGGTTCTTCCCCCAGCAGGAGAAAGGGAAGAGCTGTTCAAGCAGACAGGCTCCATGCTTGTCTCATCCCAGGGTTAAGCAGAAGTAAGCTTCACCCTGCCCAGGAAACCGAGGGAAGACAAACACCTTGGAAAAGACGAGACCAGTGCTGCCACAGTCTCCCACTGAAACAGGGCCACGCTGTCATGCTCTTGCTCTGGATGATAGAAGTCCCAGACTAATAAATTAATTAGTACCAGTATTTACAGGACTCGGAGGGACCCACTCCCCTGCAATTCTACAGCACTCCAACCTCGAGTTCCACAACCCTAAAACACCCATCGCGTTTAGTAGCTCCATCACAGCGACAGCGCCGCGGCTCCTCTAGAGCACTGGCTATCCAGAGCACACGGAGTAATTCTAGGTGAAATTAGCCTGATGTGACGTAATAGCGAGCTTTAACCGATTTTCCCTGGCCAGCGCACAGGGTGACCAAGGACTTGTGCCACAAGAGGCAGGAGTGCAGGAGAGGGTGGTTTCACGGATGGCTCTAACAGCTTGAGGTTATCAGTGAACCACAGCACAAGCCACAACTGTCAGCGTTAGATCCTGTGTAGACAAGTAGCTTTACACGAGACAGCTGCTGGGGAGAGAGAAGGGAGTGAATATCCAGCCATGTCGTTTACTGGTGCAAGGGCTGTGACAAAAAGGGCACTGTAAGTAATTAAGTGGCTGACGCGTAGCTCAGATGACTTCCATGCTATTTTCTCACAACGATAACGCGTCTGCTGTGGCCAGTTCTAGACAGCGACCACAAGACAAGTGGGCACGTACCTGAACAGCCGCAATCCAGTTCATTCTCTCTGGCAACAGCTGGATTCACCACATACACAACTGTCACGTTTCCCTTCCAGCTACGGACAAGCTCTGGGGAGCACCCGCCTCCCTCCAAGGCACAGGACTTACTGCAGGGCAGTCGGGCCCCGGCAGTGCCTGGAACACCCCTCGTGCACGCCCGGGGCAGGCAGAGGAAAACACGCACATCAAACAGCGCTTGTCCACGTGCTAGAACCTCTCGCTGGGCGCCTGGCACACTGACAAGGAAGCCAAGTCCGTTTTCCCAGAGTACTTCAGGCAGATTTGTCTGTTCCAGAGTATAACCTGGGTTTACTCTGAATATAGGTTTAAGCTCTTAACTGTGTATTACTGTGAAAACGAAAGGAACTCGTAGGTACACACAGAAGCTTCTCCCAAGAAACTCATTCGTTTTGGAGTAACGGCCCTGGCCTGGTTTTGAGGTTAACTCAGAGCATGGGGCAGGCTGCGCGCCACTGACAGGCACAGCCGGTGCCCGCTTCACCAGAACACCACAAGTTTAACTCTCGCAGGACTTGACTTTCTGCACTTAACCATGCACCGAACATGGGACTGAACTGTAAACAACAACTTACTAGAAGTTCTCTCTGCCCTGTCTCACTTCCTGGTCACATACCAGGATTCTTCTGGCTGGTGTCCGATGGCAGTCGTGCTGAAGTTATCTACCCACGCACCTCACAACTCCACCATGTAAACAAGTGACACAGGGATTCAGGAAGAAAGAAATCAATAACAAGGAAACGTTAGTCAGGCCTTTGGTATGCTGCGACATCAAGGGATTTGTCAGTGGGGTTCTCTGACCATTAAAGAGCAGAGGGACGCTTGAAGTAAAACCTTGGAGGAAGATAATGAGACAGAAATCCCCAAAGTGTTCCTACAGTCAACGGGTTTGATGTTCACATGAAATTTATGGATAGATTTAAAAAAGGCTGGTATCAACGTTTGTGATACAAGCTGAAGACCACAGTGCAGGAAAGGTGGATCAGGAAGTGCCTTCAAGCCAAAGATATGAAGCTCCTGATGCTGAGGGACGTGCAGAGGGACTGCAGGAGGTGTCAGGAGAAGCCAGGAGAGTGAGAAAATTCCTTCCCCGAGTCTGTTGCTTTCGTTCTACCAGTATTTGCTGCAACATTTGGAATGAAGATGACAGGAAAAAGGCATCTGTAGCTCTGTTTATACCAACACACTTAGAAAAACGTTATGGCAGTTGTAAGAACTACTCCCTGTTCCTGACAGGGACAACTGAGCTGTGTACTACCCCACTTCCATCATCAGCTGGTGTTTCATCTCTAACGTTATCACAGACACGGCTTCTCATTTCCAATTACGTGACTCTTCCCACCGTGCCAACTCCAAGGATTGCTCTACCTTAACGTTCCTTTTGATTTTACATCACACAATTAAGTAAAACAAAGGGAACACTTCTCCCCTAAGCAGAAGAGGAACACACAACTGCACCCTCTAATCACAACTCCTCCGGACACCACATACGGGACAACTTAATGCTCCCCAGCAGAAGCCTATCGAGTTACCCTTCAAACACGCAGGGCATGTAGAGATGAAAACTAACTGTGAAACTTAAGCTGACTTGACGGGCTGATTTATTTTTTAATGATGTAAAATATTCCCCAAATTAGACACATATTCTAAACTGTCCTAGCAAGATTTTAAATATTTATGCATTAGAGTGGCACGAGGATCGTATTTCTACCTCCGCTACTGACACTTTTGTGTCCAAGGCAAGCTTGCAGAGAACAACATTTTGGCCCTTTCCAATTCCAGAACTAAGGCATTCAAAAAAGTTCTGGTTTGGTTTTTTTTTTTTAGCCTAGGGAAAAAAGGCCCGAGGACCTCCTCCTGAGCACGCCTGTCATCTCCGCCAGCAGACAGGGGACAGCTCCGACACTCAGGAAAATGAAAACGGCAATATTTTTCAAATGAAGCAGGGGCTTGGCCATGAAGCAGCGCCCGGGAAGAGGCCGCTCTCCCAGCGGTAGCTGTGAGGAAAGCCGGTACCGTGCTGACCCCTGTCAGGACAATCCCACGAGTCTTCCGACCGTGCAGCAGCGCTGCCCCG
>NW_010424355.1:0-254 GCF_000710305.1 Buceros rhinoceros silvestris
CCCCAGGACCTCTTGAGGTCCACTTGGGTGTCTCAAGGTCCTCCCTAAGGTCCACTTGGGTGTCTCAATGTCTCCCAAGATCCTCCAGGATCTCAGGGGGTTCCTCGAGGTCCTCCAGGACCTTCTGACCACCCCCTTGGGGGCCCCCAGGACCTCCTGAGGTCCACCCGGTTACCCCAACCCCCCGCCACGGACCTCCTGAGGTCCCCCAACCTCCTCCTGGACATCCCACCACCCCTTGCGGTTGCTCCCAA
>NW_010424356.1:0-239 GCF_000710305.1 Buceros rhinoceros silvestris
GGCCCGCTGGAAAATTTGGCCGATGTTGCAAATCGTTGTTTCCTGCAGCATATGAAGAAATAAAGGCATCGGTGGAGATGTTGTGTAGACTCAGGCCGATCTCCAGCTTTTCACTGGTCGCTGCGGTGGTGAGGAGGGACTCTGATGGAGCGGAGGGCTGGAGCTGCACCATGCTCAGGGCTGCAGGGATGGAGGGATGGGGAGAGGCCATGCGACAGCCCCCAGCGGCTCCCTCGGGG
>NW_010424356.1:342-712 GCF_000710305.1 Buceros rhinoceros silvestris
GAGGGGTGGGGAGAGGCCATGCGCCGCCCCCCAGCGGCTCCTTCGGGGAAGAGCACCAGCATTTGGGGAAGAACCTTTATTTCCGCTTGGTTTCCTTTCTACAGTGGGTGTGTGCCAAACAGTGCTTCCTCCAGGAGACCCGTTCCGGGGGCACCCAGCTGGAGGGGTTCGGTCAGGACCAACCGCTCCCCGCCCCGCCTCGGCCCCTGCCCAGTCCTGTGTTGCCGGTGCCCGGGGGCCCGTCCTGCTGGGCGTCCTCAGCCCGTGTCCCCACTGATTTCCTGGTGGCCCTGGCTGGGGGGGTCAGGGCCGGGATGACTCTGTGGATGCTCTTCACGTCCCCCGGTAACGTGGGGTGGTGGCAGGGGGC
>NW_010424356.1:868-3368 GCF_000710305.1 Buceros rhinoceros silvestris
CTGCTGCAGGGCCAGGGCTGCCCCGGGGCTGTCCAGCACCAGTTCCAGCGCTGGGCTCCCTGGGAGAGGATGCGCACAGGTGCCCCCACATCAGGAGCACAGCTGAAGCTTGTGCCACCCCTGCGCTGCTCAGGCCCGTTTGCCCTCCTGGGATCAGATCTCTTTGCTCGGTCGGCTCTGGCTGGTCATTTCTGCGTCGCTGCCCGCGCCTTTCGGCTGCGGTGCCCTGCTCATGCCGTGCCGGCGGCCTGGGGAAGGTGCTGGGCAGGGCTGCGGTTCCGTCTGTGCTGGCTGTCCCTCTTCTCTTCCTCAGTTTACAGCCCTAAAATTCCAATTTAATACTCATGCAAAGAAGGCTGCAATAAATCTCGTAGTCAGCATTAAATATTGTTTGTTTTAGCTGCCTTGCACTTCATGTTTCCCCTTTTAAGGGGAGAGCCATTACGAAAGGTTAGATTCACAGTTAGTGGCGCTTTAGCTCTCCCTTTTGAATCAGTGAGGTTGCCGTTTTATTGCTCTCTGACTTGCACTTCAGTGATGAGAGTAAACTAGCATCAGATTAAAGGTCAGCAAATCCCATCAAAGAGAGGAATATTAGGGGCACAGATAGTTGGAGAGGCAGCACACCACTGGGTATTGACAGGGTGATTCCAGGGTATCACTCAGCAGAATTATAGCTGCCCAGAGAGTCAGTACTGCTTTAATGAGCCTGTGTGAAGAGGAAGAGGGTGGATTTATGTAGTTCCTCATAATTTTCTGTAGAGACTGTTATTGCAGACATTCTGTAGAGTGTTCTGGTCTTTCATTTAATTCAAAGGTCCTGGAGCTTTTCCATCCAAAGATTCCTTTCTCTTAGCTCAAATTGAAGCTGACATCTCTGCCTTTACCACCTGAAGCACCCGCGCTGGGAAGGGCTTTTCCCCGGCAGGTTCCAAGTCCTCTGTGCTGGTAACCTAATCTGCGGGTCCGTGCTGGGGATTTGCTGGCTGCGTATTTCACCCCTGGACAGGCAGCTAAAATGATCATTTCTGTTTCATTCTGAAACGGACGTTTGAAAAAGATGAGAATTTACCGTGTGTTCTTCTGTGATTTCTGGGCTGGGAATCCCGCGTAGTTTCTGTCCCTGTCAGGTGAGTATTGCCTTTAGCGCATGGTTTGCATGAATATATCTGTGCTTGCGTTGTTTTGTTGAAATGCAATTAAATAAAATACAGACGGTGCAGAGAAGAGACGTGCCTCGCACAGCCCCATCCAACCATGGCGCGGTACGTAACGGTGGGCAAGGCTCTGCAAGAGGAACTCCACGAGAGACAACAAAGTCAGCAGCGTGTCTTTCTGCTCCTTCCTCTCCCTTTGTTGCCAGTGTACCACGCGGGATCTGGTGTTTATGCTGGGCAATAACACAAGGGTTCCAGACGTTGTCCAAAACCAGCGCATCTTCTCTGGAAACAGCAGCTGGAGCACTTCCCTGTGTACCTACTGACATGATGAGGTCATGTATAAATACCATGACTTGGTATTTATACAACTTTTGTTTACGGCTTGCTAAAGCAACAATTTACGAGCAGCTTTACCGACCAGTTTGGAATCGGTTCAGTTTTACTACCCAGTGTAGATATGCGTTTGTGTGATTTATTGTTAGGAAACTCTACTCGTAGAAAACTTTGATCATATTTTTACATAAGCATGCAGTTTTGCAGTATTAACGCAGAGTGCTCGCTCTCCCCATGTGCTGCCGGGGAGAGGGTCCTGCTCAATGGGGACCTGCCACAGCCCCCCGGCTGCTGGGAACGCAGGGCACATGGTGCAGCCGCATCACCTGGAGGCCCCCACAGCAGCTTTGTGAGGTCTCGGGTCTCTACTCATGGTCGGGAGCAGCCTGATCCAGTGGAAGGGATCCCTGCTAGGGGCAGCGGTGTTGGAACATCTCAAGAAGATCCCTTCCACCCCAGATGGTTTGATGATTCAATGATATCAGTGCCGGGCTGCACCCAGTGCCCAAAGCAGCACTGCTGGGGGTGCCTGGTGGCTTCCCCACTGCACCCACCGTGTGCCACCCAGCCTGCTCCACAACGCCTGGCTGCGTCCTTCAGAGTAACCCAGATAAAACTTCACGTCATGCAGTTACATGCATGTGCTTGGCCCGCGGCGATGGCCCTCGTGACGTGCTGGTGCTGCACGTGAGGTCGCAGCGGGCATGGGGCCAGTCCCTGTGCATGAGAACCAGCACGTGCAGCCCACGCGTGGTCTGTGGAGGTGGAGAAGTAAGAAACAAGAAATAAGTATGGGGGAGGAAAGAAGGGCAAAGAAATTGATCTGTGAAGGATTCTTACTGCTGTGAGGGATTTACAGGTGAAGTTTAGGGAAATCTAGGAAGACATAGCTAAGCAAATCTGGCGTTCCCTGGAAGCGGAGTGCAGTGTTTTCATCCTTCCTGGGGAAGGTACGTGCTCTGGTCTTTACGTGGCGGCTGCACAGTTCCCACAAGGAGCCCCTCTGT
>NW_010424356.1:6593-6909 GCF_000710305.1 Buceros rhinoceros silvestris
GTGCTGCGGGCTGTGGCGGGGACACTGAGGGGCTTGGCCTGGGTTTGCTCTGGAGCCCGCAGAGGAGCTGGGGGCCCTCTGCTCACCCAGGGCCAGCTGCTCCTCCCCGCGGTCTGTGGAACAGGGTCAGAGCAGCGGCGTCTTTCAGCCGGGGTCTGTGGCGTGTAGGGGCCAAACCCCTGTGGGGACCTTCTCAGCACACTCCGCGGGGTCAGGGTGACGCCAGGCAGGGCCAGCCCCCTCCTTGGGCGCATGGGGCAATAAATAGGAGGGAGGAGGCGGGGGGGGGGCCGGGGCCTGCGGCTCCTCCCCGCCC
>NW_010424356.1:7025-9718 GCF_000710305.1 Buceros rhinoceros silvestris
CAGTGCCCTGCGCCTCCTCCTCGCCCCTCCAGGGTCAGCCCTTGGTGGTGTTTGCAATATTACTCTGCTGGCGAGGAACCTACTGTACAGTTCAGACACTGCAGGTTTCTAATCTGCTTATTTATAATTCAAAAGCTTGCCCATATATTAATGAACCCTTAATGAGCTGTTGAAAATGCCTGAATTACAGTCAGATTATTAAACTCCAACGGCCCCTGTAATCATACCATTTGAGTGGGCTTTAGGTACTTTTCATATCTGCAGCTTTGTATTGTGCAGGAGATGGGTTTATTCGAAGGAAGCTTTGTAATAATTTTGACCTGCAATTTATTTATTGGCCTCTGAATGCAGTAGTCTATGCAGATGCTCTCGTCTATTATGTGTGGGGGCAGGTGCACGGCATGTTGAAAGACAGCTAATTAGGATTTGCTGAAAGATATGCTAAAACTGGGGTCTTCTAACAAAGCCAAGTTCATTGTTAAACAATGTTTTAGTGTCTGTTTATGTGATTTGTCTAAATCATCGAGATACTGAAATGAACGCTGTCGTTAGAAGCAGATCAAAATCACTAGCACACATGCTTTTTATTAACTTATAGTGCGCTATTGTCACGAGGATGCTGGATTCTAAACCCCGCGCAGCCCTGAGTGCCCGTCAGCCATCAGCGAACAATGGTGGCCTGCGGCCGTCCCGCCGCGGGGCCATCCCGTCCCTCCAGCAGGTTATTGATGGGGGGTTGCTGCTGGTCAGCGGGCGGCCGGGCGGCTGCTGCCACGCCGGGGCCCTCTCACTTCCGCTGCCATTAGCGCGCCGGTAGCTCGGCTGGAAGTGATGTATTGTTGTGTTCTTTCCCGTCCGCCCTGCACCTTAATTCCACGACGCATTGAAAGGTCAGTGAGCTAAACAGTAATAAACTCATAGGTTGATATACTGAGGAATAAAAAAGGGAAACAATAGCCACTGAGTGAGAGCTTATATGTCAAAAAACACATATATTATCGCCGTATTCAAACGAAGAGTAATTTATAAAGGCAGGTGCTGGTAGGAGCAGACGTGTCGCTAGCGGATAGCAAGAGTGTTCCTCCCTGCTGCGGAGCCAGGAGATGCTCTGGCTCCTTCTCAGACAATGCTGGGTGCGTTAGACCTGCAGCCCAGGCAGCCGTGGCAACTTGCCGAGGAGCTGCGTGTTTCCCTGACGGCACAGGAGCTCATCACTTTTACTGTCCCCTGCCCCCAGGGACACCAGACCAGCCCTATTAGTTGTGCTGATCTGCTTCATACAGTTCATAAGGAAAGATCCGAATTAACACACACCTTAATTCTTGCTGGAATCAGTCAGTCAACTTGTGGCTTTGCCATTCAAGTGAATGATGCTTCTCACTCAGGGGCAAAATAAACGTTCTATACCCCCCCCACTTCGTCATTCCTTTGTTTGGGGGCTGGCTGCAGGCTCGCGTGCTTCAGGCTGGATGCTTTGGATGTGGCGAGTTACTTAATATAAAGATGAAGACAACGTGCCAACCCCTCTGTCACCAGCTCCAGGCATTGGGGTTGCATGTGAGACACCTTAGTGGCTTTGTCATTGTCCTTATCTGCTGAATTTCTTCCTCTTGCACTTCAGGGCCTCTCACCGTCTCCTTCAGCCTCCAGTGGAGACATCAGCTTCTGCATTTAAGCCTTGGGGAGCAGTTGCTGTCCTTTGTCAGATTTATACAAGAAGGGCTGGGAATTGTGAATATTAATTTAAGTCTGGATGGATAGTGTCATTTTGGACAAAGCCTTTTCATCTTTGGCCTGTTCGTGGAAGTAAATGATGCAGAAGTCGCAGCAATCATACCAAATTATTCTGCTGCAGATTTTGGCCTGGCATTTCACGGCATCAGGGGAGCGGAGTGGGACTGCTGCTGTGATACTGGGAGGGTGGAAGAGTCTTACTGCAGAAACGCAGCTGGGGAAAACAGCTGGAATCGAGCTCAGGAAACATGGGCTGAGAAACGGACCAGAAGCAAAAAGATCAAACAACAGTAGAAATCATTCATGAGAAGGGAACAGGAGCTGGAGGGGGATAAAACCAGGATGCTGTTAAACCCACTGACACCAGAGCAGAAGAGTAAGACAAACAGGAGGAACGGCTCACCAGAGCGATACAGAGGAGTCACCCCCGCACTGGCAGCACTGCGTGGGCCAGGAGCTGTGCAAGAACCAGGGCAGGGGAGCGAGGGGGCAAGGGGCAGCCTGGTCCCGATGTGGCCGTGGTGGGTGCAGGGCTCCCCTGGCCAGCACCACCTCCCCTTCCACCGCAGGGACCCCCAAGAGTGTCATCGCACTCCTGGGCCACGTGCTCCGGCAGCTGCACGGATGGCCAGAGCTGTCCCCAACTCTCGTGGGCCAACCCCGGGACGTGCCAGTTCAGTGGGTGGTAGCATCAAACCGCGCTCCTCTGTGGACCTCCGAACAGGCAACAGAAATAATTTAAAGAGATGATGAGACATTTTTATTATTCCCATGAAATTATATGGAATTGCAGTTTTAAATGAAGGTGACAGGTTTAAAATGTGTATTTTAGAGCAAAATTCATGCTGCGCTTTCTTGAGTGCAGAAGGTCGGCCAGTCAGGGGTCATCTCCCGCTGTGCTCGGGGTTTAGGACGCGGAGGGTGAAATCTGTAGGGGAGCGGCTGGGGTTCGCTGCCCG
>NW_010424356.1:9868-11188 GCF_000710305.1 Buceros rhinoceros silvestris
GCATCACCGGAGCTCAGCTGCCCGCGTGGCAGCTGTGGACGGTGCTGGTGCGTCTGGCACAGCCCGCTCGGAGCCCACGCTGCTGCGAGGAGCCGAGACAGGTGCGGGCGCCCATGCGAACACGTGGGGTGCCAACGGGACCTGCTCTACCCAGAGCACGAATACCTGCTCTTAAACAGATTTAAAGAGGTTAATTGGGCTGGGATGTACACGGTTGTATTGCCTCTCTAATGGAAATGTTGATTCCAGAAGCCACGGCTCTAGTGATTTTTGTACTACTGTAATTATTTTTAAACTTTCTTTTCGGCGCTGCTGATAACAGCTTGGCACTGCGCCTGCATGACCTGATTAAACTTACAAATTGTCAGCCTTGATCTGCAGGACTCAGAAGAGACTGCTGACTGAGCACCACTCGTGAAACTCTCGATTCAGAACAAAAATTGGATGTAAAACGTTGGCAGTACAGTGCAAGAGCACTGCCGATTTTAAACACGTTCCCAGTATCCAGCATCGCGATAGTAACCACATCCCTGCGTGGCGAGGGGAAGTTTAATTCCTCCTTGTCTGCCTCAGTGTGTGAGCGGAGATTGTGGAGCTGCTGCTCTGCAGGGGAGACGGGCAGCCCTGAGCAAGGCCAGTGCCTCCCACCCCGCTCTCCAGCAGCCGTTCCGGAGGCCACGCTCCCACTTCTGGCTCCACCATTTCCCTCCTTCCTGGTGAAACTTCAGCTCTGCCTGTGTGGAGCCAGAGGCCGGGGGCACGTGTGGGAATGGCTGCGTCCATGGGACCTGTGCTGGTGGGAGCCACAGCACCTCCCTGCTTCTCGCTCAAGTCTCCCCTAGTTGAGGAGCAAGTGACGGCTTTTCCCCCAGGCGTTTTAAACCAACACTTGGACCTTACAGGAGGGGTGGAACCAGTGGTGCACATCTCTGTAGGAGTTACACAGTGCTTAGATCATTTGGAAGGAAATGAGAAGCAAATCAATTAGTTCCAAATAAATAATGCACTTACTTTTACCACATGGTCTTACATCAAAGTGATATAATATACAGGCTAGTGCCAGCCTCGCGCGGGCTTAGCTTCGTCTTGGAAAACAACTGGAAGGCACATCTGTGCTCCTGCGAATGCTCCTGCAGTACTTGCAGTGACGTGGTTAAAAACTCTGCAGGGTCCCTTAGCTGCCTGCTGAAGGTGGTCCTGCTCTGTATTGAACAGAGGTCCCACAGCACCGCCCTGCCCCAGAGGAGGGTGCCCGTTCTGGTACCCCCGTTCAGGTACCGCCGCAGGGACGGAGGAAGGGCCATGGGCAGGTCCGGTGCC
>NW_010424356.1:11298-11785 GCF_000710305.1 Buceros rhinoceros silvestris
TCCCCCCGTTCGGTTGCCGGCGCAGGGACGTAGGAAGGGCCATGGGCAGGTCCGGTGCCGTGGCCCCACGGGGCAGGAGGGCTGCAGGCGTGCAGCGAGCGGGCAGCGGCCGGGCAGATGTGAGAAATACTGACTGTGTTTTCTCTTGTTCTCTCTTTTCTGCCCAAGGTTTGAGCATCCGAGGAGCCCAGGAGGAAGACCCTCCCGATCCCCAGCTAATGAGACTAGACAATATGCTTCTGGCAGAAGGAGTCTCAGGTCCGGAGAAAGGTGGGGGATCGGCGGCGCGAGCGGCAAGCCGCCCGCAGCAGCCTCTGGAGGGTCTTCAGATAACTCTATTGAACACTCAGATTACAGAGCCAAATTGACCCAGATCAGACAAATCTATCACACAGAGCTGGAGAAATATGAACAGGTCAGACATCAGCCTCTCAGTTGTATGTGTACCTGCCGCTGCTCTCCTCCGCACCTCTGCTTGCCAGAGCCA
>NW_010424356.1:12009-12219 GCF_000710305.1 Buceros rhinoceros silvestris
CCCCCACAGAGAGCCATGATGCTATGGGAGGGCTTCGAGGAGCCGCTCGCTGGACCCAGGACGCATGTCGTGCATGCCTGTGTTTTCTGTTTCCTGTAACGGTGACACCCGAGCCCCTGTTTCTCCCCTTCGGGCCAGCCCGCAGAGGGAGAGAGTTCTCTGTTGCTTGATGGCACTTTCGTGCCCCGTGGTGATGTGCTGCAAGGCAGC
>NW_010424356.1:12543-13076 GCF_000710305.1 Buceros rhinoceros silvestris
CCCGTGGGGTGGGGGCCTGCGCTGCCCCGGTTCCCCTGCACCCCTCTGCCTTCTCTCTTTTCTGGGGTTGCAAGGAACAATGGCATCAAAGGAGACAGTGGAGGCAAGAAAGGCTCATAAACTCTGAGCCTACTCAGCTCAGCGAACCTCATCAGAGGTTCAGGAGCTGAGCTGGGAAGTCCCACACTTGCCCCCAGCCCGTCACGGCAAAGTGTTGGGCTGTACAGACCAAAACCACAACAGAGATACGGAGGCAGTGACAAAACCGCTCGAAAATGTGAGGCCGAGGAGAAGAGGGCACCGTGCTGCCCAGCTCCTTCCCCGGCCCCTGTGCCTTGCGTGTGTCCCCTCCTGCATCACCAGCACAGAGCAGCGCCTGGGGCCCTCCACGGCTCCTTATTTTAGAGGTTCTCTTTTTTCATGTGAAGACCCTCTGAAAGGTCTCTGGCTGCTTTGTTTTGCTTTTTTATCCACCAGAAACAAAGGCATAGTCTGTGACAGGCCATGCTGGCAGAGCCAGCCGGTGCCCGCCC
>NW_010424356.1:13515-13832 GCF_000710305.1 Buceros rhinoceros silvestris
GGTGGCACCAGGCTGGCTGGAGGCTGGCGTGCCACGGGTGTCACCATGCCGCCTCTTTCACTGTGCTGTTCAAGTGGTGAACGAGTAAGTGAGCAAATAATGACAGAGTCTGTGTGCAGATCTCCCTGCGCGGACCTTGGGCTCTCCTTGCACTGCAGGGTGCTGGCGTGCGGCCCCTGGTGCTGCAGCGGGGATGGCCGTCGGGGTCACAAGCGGCAGCCAGCAGGACCGTGTGTTTTGAACCGCAGGGGCACAGGCTGGAGAGAGCTCTGGGGCTGGAGCCAACGACGGCCGGGGGCTCGCCGCGGTCCCCCGGG
>NW_010424356.1:13914-14311 GCF_000710305.1 Buceros rhinoceros silvestris
CGGTGTGTTTGGAACGCAGGGCGCACAGTCTGGAGAGAGCTCGGGGGCTGGAGCCACTGCCGGCCGGTGCTCGCCGCTGTTCCCTGGCGAGAGTCCTTTGACTCCAGCAGGTTTAACGATGTGGGGGAAGCGGGAGCACTTCTGGCCCTGTAGCTCCGTTTACAGAGGTTTCGGCTGAAATGTCACAGCCAGCCGTCCACACCACGGGAAACTTTGGAGGATGCTCAAGTGCTGCTAGGGGACAGGGAGGTGAAGCTGATGTGAAGCGTTCGCTCCGCTGTTGATCCCAACACCCAGCCACCTCTGCTCCACAGCTGCACGGTACCTGCCCCAGCCTTGCAGCAAACCGTCTCCCGCCGGTTTGACTCAGGGCAGTGCCCATCTCCGCCGTCCCGGG
>NW_010424356.1:14430-15900 GCF_000710305.1 Buceros rhinoceros silvestris
CTCAGGGCAGTGCCCATCTCCGCGGTCCAGGGGCAGCCGGGATGTCGCAGTCTCAGCTTCCCGCGGCTGCAGGTGCCCGAGAGGTGGGTACCTCCCACAGCAGGGAGCAGCTCAGCCCCCCGCGGGGCACCTGCCCGCTCTGGGGAGCAGCTCCTGCCGTCTCTCTCCTGGCGCAGGCACTCACTCAGTCCTGCTGGTTCCTGGAGACGCTTTCCAGGCAGAGTTTGATCCTGATATTTGTTGCCAGCCAGGGGAATGCACTCAGAGAGAAAAGAAAAAAAAAAAAAAAAAAAGGAAGAGAAATGGAAAGTGTGTCACGCCATCACACAGCTCTGCCCTCGCCCTGCGCCGGGAGAAATGGCCGTACACAGGCAGCTCCTTCCATAATTTACAGCCACTATAATAGAGATGACATATTGAAAGCTATCTTCTATAATTACACTGAAATACATTTTTTGCTGTAGGCAAAAGTACTGTAAGGGTCCCAGACCTCCTGGAGCAGCTGGGAACCTGCTTCCCGAGTTCACAGATGTCTTCTGAGTCCACCCCAAGTTGGGGTGAAATGTGGCTGCTTGGAAGATGCCACCAGCCCCAGGAGCGCTGGCTGGCACCGTGCCCCCAAAGACTGTTTTGGGCCATTTCCTCTCCTTTCTTGTGCTCATCTGAGGAGTCTCGATGAAGCATTAAGGCTAGCGGGAGCATCTCCGCTCCTCCAAGGTTTCTGAGCAGGTTAACAAGGCCATCACTTATAACCTGACATTATTAATAATGTCTCGGGCACCAAGCAGAGGCCTGAAAAATAGTACGAGAAAAGGATCAAGTGGCTCGGACACTATAAATAAACAAGAGAGAACAAGACAAAGCATCAGAGTCTCCTGAGCTGACTTGTGCTCGGCTGCGCTGAGGTGGCTCTGCAGAGGGGAGGTGCTGCTGAAGATCAATTAAAACCAGGCTTCCGAAGCAGCTGTAACCAAACGAAGTCTCATAAGCAATTCAAGTAGATTCAGGGAAAGATTTTTGCTTCTTGAAAGCAAGAGACTCACTTTAGATTTGAAACATCCCGTTCTTGTTACTGTATTTTTGGAGAAATATTTCTCATAGAAAAGGCACATCTGAAAATATTCGTAATGCCACAGTCGCTTTTTTTGTTGTCCGTTCAAGTTGAGTTCCCCGGATCTGCAGACGAGGGGCAGGCAGCCCGTGTGCCTGAGCTGTCCGTTCGGTGCCTGAGGCTTGGATTCAGCTCTCCGTTGGCACAGCCAGAGCCGCTCCCTGGTCTGCGCGAGGGGTTGCTGCCTTTCGGTGCCCACGTTACCGTACCTCTCTGCATCACTTACTGGGTGAGCCAGAGCTGGTGCTTTTACCATCCGTTGGGTGGCCAAACCCAAGCATTTCACGCTGGGCATGTCGAGGCAGCTCAGCAGACGGCTCGCTGCAGTCCCGGTGCGGTGAGGCCGGCGGGAGCTGCCT
>NW_010424356.1:16055-16282 GCF_000710305.1 Buceros rhinoceros silvestris
CCTGCTCCGGCTGGGGGCTGCCACGCTTCCCGGGCACTGTGCCGGATCTGCATCCGCACAGGCCAACGCCTGGGGATGGGAGGGGAGAAACAGGTCACTCGGGACGACTCCTGCTCTCCCTGGGCAAGAGGAGGGTGGCCAGGGGTGCTCAGGGCAGCGTCCCCATCTCCTCGGCATGGCGAGAGGGGACGCGGCTGGCCGTGACCTCCGTGCCTCCGCAGTGGCAG
>NW_010424356.1:17030-17671 GCF_000710305.1 Buceros rhinoceros silvestris
AATGTAGTGTCACACAAATTATGTGGATATTTTTCACCCTGGCTCTAAGGAAAAAGGGGAGCTAGAGTCAAACAGATAGGTGACGTCTGAGGTCTGGTCGGAACACTTGCAGTGTTTCCTCTGTGTGATTCGCGGGCTGCTGAGCATTGTGCTTGTCACGCGTTACGTTAGACGGACGAGAGCAAAACCCTGTGGCTTTATTTGGCCGTGATCGCAGCCCGGCGGTGTGTTGCCATGGCCAGCCCTAGTGCAGCCGATGCACAGAGCCCTTCAAGTGCATCCACCCTCCTCTGATAGGGGTTCGGGGAGCAGAGAGCAGGATGCCTTGTGCTGCCCACAATGCCCAGCGCAGCGCCCGACCCCACTCCTCGTCCCAGGGCTCCATCGGGATGGGGGTAGCTTAGTGCCCAAAACGTGCTCCAGTACCAGGCTGACCCTCAGGGTTAGCCCTGTGGCCACCACAGGGTCCAAGCAGGCAGCAGTCGCAGGGGTTGTTTATGAAGGGATAAGGGAGACGTAAACCAGGAGAGTTCATGGCAGCTCCTGGCCTGTGTGGGGGCAGCCGGGATGCCAGCCCGGCAGCCGCTTGGTCCTGCCGTGGCTTGGATCTGGTGGTGTCTGTGGATGCGGCCGGCCCGGGG
>NW_010424356.1:17684-17938 GCF_000710305.1 Buceros rhinoceros silvestris
GAAGCCGGGGGAGTTGTTGGCGCCCCGTGCCCTGTGGGGGGGCAGCCGGGATGCCACCCCGGCAGCCGCTTGGTCCTGCCGTGGCTTGGATCTGGTGGTGTCTGTGGATGCTGCAGCCCAGAGGAGTTTATACCATTGAGTCTGTTCACCTGCACAGTCAGGGACTGATCCCTGGTGGCTTCTCGTGTCTCCCCTTCTTCGGCGCCTTGGCAGCGTGGTGCAGGCAGGGCTCAGGCACAGCGTTGCTGACCCCC
>NW_010424356.1:18080-19478 GCF_000710305.1 Buceros rhinoceros silvestris
AGGGTGTTAGCCCTGCCTGCTGCCTGCTGGGGCTCGGCCAGGCTTTGCTCACTCGGCTGCTGAGCCCCTGCTCCCGTCCTCCGGCCCACAGCCCTTGCACACACCGACGCCGACCTCTTGTCCCCGCCATGGTCTGGCTGGGTGTGCAGGGATGTGGGAAGGGATCGGTGTGGAAGGAGCTGTGCTGCAGTTACTTGGCTTCCCGGGCTGCCCCAGGACAGTCCCAGGTCTCAAGGACAGGGTGTGTGTGATCTGCTGCTGTGGCTGCGCATGTGAGGAGGGGATGGGGCTGTGCGAGGGTCTCCCCGTCCCCCCAGCGCTGCCCTCCCCTAGCAGCCAGGCCCGAGCTGGTGTTCTTGTGGGACGACACAAAACAGTTTCTAAACCTCTGCTTCCTTCGCAGGCATGTAATGAATTTACCACACATGTGATGAACCTTCTCAGAGAACAGAGCCGGACACGTCCCATTTCTCCCAAGGAGATTGAAAGGATGGTGGGCATCATTCATCGAAAATTCAGCTCCATCCAGATGCAGCTCAAACAAAGTACTTGTGAAGCAGTAATGATTTTAAGATCAAGGTTCCTCGATGCCAGGTAAGGCAGAGACAAGTGTCTCCAGCTCTTTCTGGGGAGAAAGAGGCAATTACTGGGCAGCCCAGGGAGAGCCTGGCCCTGCTGGGACCCATGTCCCTCCCTGTGTGGGCAGGAACCTGCTGGGAGCATCTGCTGAGCTCTGCCTCAGCAAAAGCCCAGGGCCCTCGTCCTTCCCCCAGCGGCCGCTGTAAAAGGAGGGTTTCCTGCAGAGAGCTTTCAGGAACAGCGATGTCTTTTCTGCATATTCTCCTGCAAGGACTAGGCTTGTTTACCCAACGCTTGTTTACCCTGCCCGTGCGGGAGTCACAGAGGATTTGCACAAAGGGCTGTGCTGTCACCCTGGCAGTTATTTAAATGGCTGCCGGTACCGATGTCTCGCAGCATAAGGCCAGCCTTGCAAAACCCTGACCCTCTAATGGACGAGCTAAGTTCTCTGGGAGGGCCGTGCCCATGGGCAGCGGCTGGCGCTGGGTTAGCAGCTGCGTGCGCCCGAGGTAAGGAGGGCGACGATGCTTCCGAAAGCCAGATCTGCTGGCCCGTCTCCCAACAAGCTGTCACCTGACTGGGACTCGGGAGAAGGCAACACCTTCCAAACAGCTCACAAACAGCACACGCATCCCTCGGATGCCCGCATCGCTGCCGCAGCCCAGAGCCCGTCCCCACAGCCCACGGCCTCCAAAGGAAGGGAGGAGGCGGGGATTTGGAGGGGACTATAGGCACAGCCAGGTTCGTGTGGCAGCCCAGATGAGGTGGGCTGTGGATCCCCAGCCCGTCCCTGTCCCCGGGCCCCCCTCGCAGAGCAGG
>NW_010424356.1:19629-19870 GCF_000710305.1 Buceros rhinoceros silvestris
GCACGGCAGAGTGAGAGTGGGGGTGCAGGCGCCAGGCAGAGCCTCCCCCACAGCCAGCTCCTGCCCCACACCTGGAAGCTGTGAGGAGCCCAACAGGAGCCGAACAGGAGGAGCCACCGGTGTGAACGGGGAGGTCAGGGCCGGGTGTGCCAAACGAGGGCAGTTCTGGGCAGTTGGAGGGAATGTCTGCGCAGGACCCCCGGAGCGCAGAGGGTGGAGCCCGCAGCTGCACCTTTCAGCG
>NW_010424356.1:20127-20331 GCF_000710305.1 Buceros rhinoceros silvestris
TGCAGGTGACAGCGCAGTTAGCAGCATTGTGATACTGCTGGAGGAGAGCGCTGGGGATTGTGCTTGGCTGCCTGCTGGCCTCGGGCACAAGCAGTTGGATTGCAACCAGCCCTGAGGGGAAGGGAGCGCGGAAGGGAATGTTTAACCAGCGCCTTCGAGAGGGTGTTCTGGGGAGAAGGAGAGCGGGCGATGTTGGTGGGAGGG
>NW_010424357.1:0-1977 GCF_000710305.1 Buceros rhinoceros silvestris
TAAAAATCAATTTTTAAAAAAATTCTTCTTTCAGGCATATAACCCAGAGTGATAAAGAACAAGGCAGTTATCTTCATTTGCAGGGAAGAACATAACAACTTACTATTTTGTCACTTGTGAATTGTGTCAGAACCCCAAGTACATGGAAATCAACACTGCTATTGTACTCTTTAGCACCTCTTTCTCTCTCTCCTTAATATATATTTTTTTATCTTCTAAAAGGCACAAACAACCTGTCAGATATATTCAAGCATATGCAAAATTTTAACTAGACAGGAAAAAATAATCTTTGTTCTTTTCCCCCATGTGCTCTGTGGGAGTTTTGTCTTGTTTGCATGATTGATCAGTTTGTATTTTACTTCAGCAAAATCATTTTTCAAACACATACATGCCGTTTGAAAGCAGAAGAGAAATATTTGTGTCAGACCTTTTACTGGACAAAGCAGAGGCAATACAGCACAGAATGACAGGAATGTTTAACAAGATTGTAATATGTCCCACCAAATGAATGTTAGAAGGCTTCTGAGAAATCATGTTGTTTTTCCCCAGTACTCAGGGTTGTACGCTAACATACTTCCCAGGGGGAAAAAAAAATAAAACAAAGCAACACAACAACAAAACTAAAACCCACGCAAGATTTCTAATAGCCATTCTATTTCCTTTGACAAATTAAGTCTTTTTAGGATGGAATGACAAATGAAAAAAGTTCAAAAAATGCAGAATAAGTTGAAGCCAGCAATGAGTATAGCATTCGCCTTTGAGAAAGGTCACATGTCTTTTGTTCATTCTCTGGTATGCTGTAATAATTGAACCATACCAGTACTTCCCATATATTCCTCCTCATGTTTTCTCTTTCCATATAACCTTATGTAGACACCCTCTCTGCATTCTTATTTTGCTGTTAGAGTATAGTAATGCCTTTTTTTTTGTCAGCAATGAAGGTGAAATATAGTCCTGCAACTGTATTACTTGGAAGACAGATCCTTGCTTTTACCCTTGGCAATCTTTGAAACCATTTGTTAATCCTTAAAATAGCTTCTTAAAACTTAGTGATCAAAAAAAAAAGCAGCTAACGGCTAAGTTTATAACTCACATTCCTTGTACATCTCAAACTTCCAAGTCAATGGAAGTCAGTGAGAAATTAAGGCATGTACAGAAAGCAGAATTCATCAGCCATTAACTCTTTTTAATCTGTAGCAATTTTTCAGGGTTCTTTACTACAGATGTACTGTACAGACTACCCATTTTCTCAGCAGAATTTACTCTTGCAAAACCATAATCTAAATAAACCACTTGTATTTGCTTCATTTTAGTTACGGTGGCATTTGCTTCATTTTAGTTACAGTGGCATTTGCTTCATTTTAGTTACAGTGGCATTTGCTGAATTGGGTGAAACCTCACAAAAATGTTATGGTTGGAGGGTTAAAAACCATGAAAGATATCGCTCGACAACAACGCTAACATTTGCTTCATTTTAGTTACAGTGGCATTTGCTGAATTGGGTGAAACCTCACAAAAATGTTATGGTTGGAGGGTTAAAAACCATGAAAGATATCGCTCGACAACAACGCTAACATTTTTGTACAGAGTCCTGAAGTGAAAATCGCACTTCACCCTCAGCATAACATTTTTTTCCTTGTGAGAATGAATGTATTTTGCTAATCACGATCGTCACTGCATACTGCTTCACTGCTGAATGAGGTGGTAAAGGATCTTTCATTCCAAAAATAGCTATGATTTTATAAGTGTGCTCATCAGCTGGTTTAGACAGTGTAATTTCACTGAAGTCAATCACTGACAAAGTATTAAAAAAATTAGAAAAAGCAGTGTGCAGCAACAACACAGTAAACTAGCTCACAGGCTTCTGCCTTACATTGCACATTGATTTTGCAATATATAACTTGCTCATTTTTCTAGACAGGAAATTTTAGAAGCCTTTTCAAATAACTCACGGTATCAATAGTAATCAACACAGCA
>NW_010424357.1:2071-37346 GCF_000710305.1 Buceros rhinoceros silvestris
CAGGAATCACCATCTTTAACATTTCTTTTTTCTTAACAATATAGGTTTTTACCTAGATGCTTGAAGGAGAATCCTGTAATTTCTGGGAAAAAAATCCGTTTTCTTTTCCAGCATGTTTTCCGGATACCCACCCCTTACTCTCTGACACTCTGGGTGACCTTAGGCATTTCAACTGACCTCTGTAAACCTCGGTCAGCTAAGCTAAAAAACAAAGTCCCTTTGAAAAGCAGATGCTGCATCAGTGCTGAATTTTCCTGGATAAATGCATTTAAAATTAAGCTATGACTGTTTAATGACCTTTCTGTACACATGTCAAGGGCCTTTATTTTGGAGAGTAAGCGTCTATCTGGAATTGCTAACACAATTTAAAAAAGGAAAAAGAAAAAGCAAATTGTAACCATTAACATACAAATGCAGAGGCAGGGATTGCATTTTTATTCATATTACATGCTTTGACTGTATCACACCTTTTCTTTTGGTCTCTTTCAATGCAATTCATTTATAATATTGTAACGTCATGTTCATGCAGTTTTTCTTTTTAAGTTATGTTTCGGCATGAAAGATCTAGCATATATATCAAAACACATCCAAACTTAGACTCATATGCAGGCAATACAGACAACAAAAATCTGTAACAACGTGATGAATATAATCAAAAAACAAATTGACAGAAAGCTAAGAAGCAACATTGGCTCTGTGCAAAAAAGAAGTTTTATGTAATGAGGATACAGTCTCCCACCACATCCCCAGGCCCTGCCATCTGGACTTGGATGTTTGCACTTGTCAGGTACCGATTTCACATGCTGCACTGAGCAGCTGTGAACCACAAGCAGAGCGAGCAGAGCAGGGTTTGGTGGCTTGAATGTCTGACAACCCCAGGGCTGGGGAGAGCTCTGGCAGTGGCTGAAGCAGTCCCTGAAGTGGGCAGGAGTAGGTGTTCATCAGCTCCTCTGTCAATGACTCAGCACTTACACATTTCAGTATGATTCCAGTGTAATTTCTTCTGGACTTTAAATCACAGCCTGCTCTTCTCATGGTTTTATTCCCCTGCTTTTGCTTTTTAAGGAAAGGGAGTACAATATTCACCAATTTTTTTCCAAGTCCAGCAAATTAGGATTTTTTAATTTATCTAGTATGTGAAATCGGTCACAAAACAGTTGTTTTCTGTTAGATCCACACATGTCCTCATTTATAAGAAACCACTTTTAGTTAGACTGCCCAGGAAGCCAGGTCAAATTCTGCTCTACTACTGTATCCTCTGTTACTCCATTGCAACTACATCTAAGGCAAAAATACAGCATTATTTAACACAGTAAAGTCATTCCAATGTTTTTCTCATCACCAATGCTCTGCTACGTATGAGGAAAAAGCAGGAGGAAAAAGTAAACACAAGTTTGCAAATCTCCACATCCAAAACCAAAACCCCTAAGACTGTGCTGCTTCTAAGTCCTTACAAAATTTATTTGCACTGTAGAGTGCTACTGTAAACATGCTGGTACGTTGGTTTTAGAGGAGAGATGTGTTCACTGCATTGCTGCTGTTTAATGATGCACTGCACCCATAAAATCCAGGAAAAGGGGAGAAAAGTTGTTTTGGTACTTGACAGACTTTATTCTCACTCCCATGCAACACACTTCATCAGAAGCTACTGGTTGCAGCACGCTGATGTGTCTGAAAGCCTGTGCAGAAAGTACATCTCTGCATATTCAATGAGCTAATGTATAGGGAGGGAGGAAGAGACCAACAGTGCCTGGCACTTGCCACATCGTTAAGGAGGAGGAAAGCACATGCTCCAGCTTCGAAGAAGTTTCCTTCTCCGCTAACCTTCTGGACCTCCCAGTTCATAGCCCAGTCAAAGTCAATTAAAACAAAAGCAATAATGAAAAGTGCTATTGCCTTTTTTAACTAATATACAACCATACACTCTCACTACTGCAAACTGAACAATTTTCTGACTTTCTGGGCTATGTTTAACCACACAATTACCTAGCAAGACTGAGAGAAAAACCTTGAGAAAGCTTAGGAGGCTCTATAATGAGGAAAAAAGGTCATCACCCAACTGCACATTAAGAATCTAAAGCTTGGTTCAATCTATGCCATAGTAATATATTGCATAGTATTTTAAAACAATTATCATTACAATACCCTACTAGGAAGTTAAAAAATATGCTGCTGAGAGTAACAAAGGCACATAGTAGAGCCTCAACCATAGCTCTGAATTTGCTCATGAACAGACTGTTGTTTTCAATGTTTGATGACCTCCTAGCATATAGTGGGTATTACAATAAATGAACAAAAATAGTAATTATTTATTAATAAAGAGGGATAATAAGTAGGAGTTTTAATGTTACAATTAAACAAACACAATTACTGTAGTTTTAATTCACTCTTCATTATCTTCTGTTGGCTTGAATACTATGTGTAAGAAATGAAACTGTACAGCCTTTCTAATACATATAATTCAAATACAGTTTATGCTTTGCAGCCCTGCAGAGTAGCTGACTTTATCACTTGAAAACATTGTGAAGATTTTGAACCATTCTCTGGAGACTATCAACTGAATTCCCTTTGATATTTTGGGAGTCTATACTTTACAGATACCTGAGTTGATATCTGAAGATTGTCTAGTTGTCCACATCTCAACTTCATTTTCACATCTTAACTTGCAAAAAATATTCCCTAAGACCATATCAAAAACCTTGTTAAAGTTGAAGCAAATAACCACTTCCCCAAACTTACCCACAAATCCCTTTATCATAGAAGGCAATTAAGTTGCTTAAGCACCAAAACACCTTCCCCTTCATGTGCTCAGAAATAATCTTCAAGAGAACCTGCTCCACAATTTTCCAGGGTCCAAAATGAGGTGAGCTGGCCTATGCTTCCCTGCATACACCTCTTGGCCATTTCTAAAGATGGGTACATTTGTCTTTTTCTAGTCAAAAACCTCCCACTACTATCATGCTTTTGATAAAGGTGATAGAGAGTGGCTTCTATAGGACATCAGCCAGCTCTGAGCACCTTGGATGCTGCCATTCTGCTCCCATGGTCCTGAATGTGTTGAGTTCCCTCAGGTAATCCCCATCTCAATCTTCATCCACTGCAGGCAGCTCTCCTCTCTAAACAGGTCCCAGAAGGAACACCTTGTCAGAGAGGGCTGAGGCAAAGATGCAATGACTGATAATTTCTCTGAGAATTGATAGAAAGATCATCAACTATGGAACCAAACCCAGGCCTACACCGGGAGTGCTATCATACCAATTAGCACAGTGTAAGAGTGGGGATTAAGTTTAACATATCTGTCATGAACAAAACATTATTTTCTATGCTGTCTGTGTCTCACAATCTTATTTCTCAACACCAGAGGGATCAATCAATTTCATAAGCAATGTCTTCCAGACTGTTTTTGAGATTAAACAATAGGAATTTCCAGCACCTTAATCCTCACATGCTCATACAAGTTCAGCTGCAATAATTTTGATGTGCAGGTCATAAGGTTGATTTGAGAATAACCAAAGCAGTTCAAAAGGTTAATTTGATAACATCCAAACCTGCAATCTGCAATCAGCTGAAGTACGGACCTCCAGCTGCACAGGTGGTACAAAGATACTCAATGCAACCCATAACAGCTGGGGGAAAAAAAAAAAACAACAACATTGTTGTAGTAAATCTGCAATGTGTACACAAACCCTTTGAAACAAGGCACAGAAACACCTCCTGTGAGAAACAAAAGCAGTCAAAAATGAAAATAACCGTCTGCTGTGAACATCATTATTTAATGTCTTGTACACAATCATGCCTGTGATTTTGCATTGATCTCATTTCTGTGACTGATGAATTCAAACATGAATACTGATCTGAGACAGCACGATCATGAGATTTTTTATTTGGAATCATGTATTCAATGTACTCTAGTTTTATCCCTCATAACTCCGGTCTGTCAAAACCAAGGTACTTCTGCCTTTCTGCACACAAACAATGCTAGGAAGTAACTGCCACTGTCTCCTGTTAAGACTACAGAGTAAATCTGGACAGCTGATCAACCTAAATAACTCTTGTAATACAGAAGCCTGCACTCTTCTTTCAGAGACACACACAAAAATAACTTAAAGGACCTAATTAGGACACTCTTGATTGAGCATGCAGGCACAGCAGTAGTGAATTATTGTTCCTCTATATCTAGAGCATATTGCAGCTTTCCTGGAATTCCAGGAGCTGACTGGTGTCTAACTCTTCCCAACCTAGAAGTGTCATTTACCCCTTTGCAGTAGCAGAGTTTAGTGTTCCCACTCCTCTTACCTATCTAAATATATTCTTTCTTCAATACTTTCTGCATTTCCTACCAATAAATCCCATACTCCAGCTCTTCTCAGAAGAGCTCTACAGCTTTCCCACTTTCTCCCCAGAACCCCACTCTATTTGCTTGTTAATAATTTCTTCTGTAGATTCCCTGTAGCACATTGTTTGTGTACTCTTCATTATGTTCTACTGGGCTGCCTGCTCCATTTTCTGTGTCTAATTCTGATGTTGCCATGGTACCATAGCTAAGTACCAGAAGTAAAGGCCCTACAACAGTAGAACACCTTTTACTGCACCACCCTTTTCCTAAAAAGGAAACAGTCCACCTCAATAGTGAGTATCACTTCTATTAAGCTTATTTAAAATGCTTATCTAATGGTTGTATACCTGAGTCTTCGAAGCTACCAGGAATTTTGCACACTGAGAACTACAGATTTTTCTTTTTGCATCTTTGTTATTGAATTATTATCAAAAAGCTTGCTAAAATATTTGCCCATTCATGCTCTCAGGTTTTTTCTTATTTAATGTCTTCTGTTGACTGAGGTATTTCCCAACAAGCCAAGAGTGATTTCACAAAGAACTCCTTAAAATAACCTTTCCAGATACCATTCCTTTTCCTAGAAGGAAGTGGGGGGGGAAGCCACACTCCAAAAAGACAAACAGATTTGAATATCAGGTAAGTAATGGGTGGTTATGGGAAATACTGAATCCTAATCCCCACGCTCTAGTTTCTCACTAGACTCTCATTAGGACTAGAGCTAATCTATTATCAATGTCAAGCTTAGATGAGACCAGATTATTAAAAGCATAAGGATTTTTGCATGATACTGGCAAATACCTTAGGAGATCAACTGGTATTTCAAAACTTCCATAGAATAATGTTAGAAGTCTGGGCTGACCACTGCCATCACAGAATCTTTCTGCAAAGGAACGCCTCTCAGTTTGAAATAGGGAATAAACTACCCAACCCAGTGACATTTGAATAAAGCAGAAAGTCCAGTTCCATGTATGCTTTTAGTACTAAAAAGGTTATACAAACAGATAATGATTATATTACTCTTTTACATGTTCCACAAAAAATCAGTAGGTTTAAAACAGCACAGTTATGTGTACATACACACATAGCAGCACACCCAAATACACTGTGCAGGATGTAGCAACCATGAAAGGCAACTATGCTCCAGGAAAAAAAAAAAGTTTTCTTCAATGATACCAAAATCTCAGGATCATTCCAAATTCACCCATATACACAGAACCTTTTTTTCACCCTTGTCTGTTGAAATGAGTCTCACTACTACCAGAGCTGAGTGATAATCCTTCCAGCAGCGAAAGAGAGAAGCATCTCCCTCAATCTTACGCAGCTGTGGTGAAACTGCTTCCAAGACACTTTTCCACTGGCCAAGCAGCAACTACCAGTCTGCTAGTTTCATTACTAAAAGCAGCATGCTGGAAGCAAGAGAACAGATAAGCTTGGGAGGGTCTTTGAAATTATTCATAGACTTTCTGCTGACAGTTTCAGTAGAACTTTTAACATTAAACAGCTTGCAAACTGAGATCATCAGCAACGCATCAGCTATAATCCTTCTGCAGGTTTCAAGCTCTATGCAGCGGGCATTAGCGTAGCTCAAAGCGTTTAAAGAAAAGACTGTAGGAAGCTGGAAAACGCAGATATTTCTAGCACAATTCAGGATTTAACTGTTGCTTATGGTAATTTTGTTGTGCAATATACACTGTTTAATTCTTGAAGGGAATAATTTGTAGTATTTTCTCATTATAAAACTCAATTTTATATCCATGAAAAAAGAATGGCTGGATTTTAACCTATTATTTCTTTAGCAACGGGACGCTACGTGATTGACAATGCAATTACCAGGGCAGGTTTTGATATACCAAGTAATACTTAACATAGAACGTCAATGTTTTTCATGTACAGAACTGTGGGTTTTGCAACTATCTGTTCTTCTGTGAGTCAAGAGATCTTGATGCATTTAAGAAAAATTCCTTTAAACTTGATGTTTGTGAAGAAAGGCATATAAGAGAGATTCCACCACACCATTGAAAGGTTTGTGACTAATGTTTCCATTACATGCAGAGCATAGTCACACCTTTGTAAGTCTTCATGAACTTAAACCTTTTTATTTGAAAAACATGAAAGATCTCACTTCTCTAACAATATTGAGAGATGCTTCAGGCCTAATTTCCTACTTTAAGTCAAATTAGTATTGAGCACATAACATTATTGACAACTTATTTCTTCCCCTTTACTACCATTTTTCTCCTTTAAGCTTGCCAGGTATATTTTGATAGTTGCAAAGCTACTGAGCTTCAGTCTCCAGTATGGAGGTTCATTTATTCAGGCAAGAAAGAAGAATATACCATAATTATTCAGTTTGGCTATAAAAAAGAGTCTTATTTTCACTTTTAGACTCAAATCTTCCGTTTCACTACACTATTAATTTGTATTTCTATTCAGTTGTCTGTCTTTATTTTGGCCTACACAGAACTCGGTCCTTCCCCTCTTTCTTGTTTAAAAGCATGGTAGAATATTATAAGTACTGCAAAAACAGCAGCATTTTTATTGCAGCACTTATTTGGGGTTTTTACACTCATTGAAACGGCTAAATAATCCACTGATTTCAGGTTGTGCTTTGTTGATATGAAATGGCAGAAGACTTCTTCAGACGCAGCCCACATGATCAGTTGCAGTTTTTACTTAAAGTCATCCCCCTTTAATTTGACTAAAAGGTAAACTAATTATCATGGCTAATCCTTTACATAGCAAGACACCTACCGCATCCCTTGCGAGACTATTCAGGCTCATACAACTTATTGCTGAGAATTTTTACTTCAAGTACCTACAACGAGAAAGAAATCCAGCATGGGATTTCTGCAATTGTCTCAGTAAATTGATTTGTTAATATACTATTTCAAACTCACAGGCATGACTAAGGAATTCCTTAGTATCTCTGACACTAGTTAATTATCTTCATAAACCTCACCTACAGGTACTGCAAATCATTCCTTCTATTTTCCACTTAACATGAAGGACATAGTTGTTGTTCATTTATTCAGAACTAGGAAAAGTACGGTCCCCCTCTTCCTTTCAGAGAGAATCTGGCTATGCATCATAACGGACTTCTATGGATCCTATAGAACAAATACCCAGTTTCACAAAGGCGGGGGTACTGGTTTGCATCATGCTTTTGTAAGGACTGATGATTTTTTAGGAAATTCTCTTCTTTCCCCTAAAGCTTCTCCTACCATTACAAAACTTTTCACTTTCTCCTCTCTTAGTTTTTACTGGTTTCATCACAGGTGCTGAAAAAAGTTCTCCATGTCATTATGGAGGACAGTAAGATTTCTCGCTCTTCTAATCTCTTTCAGTAGAAAAGATCAAAACCAAAAACCCTGCTGAGAATTTGTCTTCTACCAGCTTGAGTTTTGCTACTTACAACCGCAGGATTTGAGAACTGTCGCTTTGACGATTGCAAGACTCTCATCTTAGGCCAAGAAACACGGCAATTTTTAAGACTATCGATGATGTTTGGCCTGTAAGATTAAGCCTGAAATTTCCCTGTGTCTTCTGAGGACGTACTGAAAGGAGAACAATAGTATCCTCAGCAGCTGGAACAGCCAAAACAAAGCTGCAAGCATACTAACAACATTCCTTGACAGGTATGCAACCAGAAAAGAGTACAGTCTTCCAGGTGTTCAGCGAAGGAAGAAAATGAATTGAGGTTTTTGTTTTTACATGCTGTCAGGCTTCTCCAGAAGCAGCACACCATCCAGGAGCATTTTCTAAAACAAAAGTGCTTTCCCAGTCTTGGAGTGTTTGTCTTCACCTACAATCCCGTCTCCATCTGCCTTTTAGATTGGCCACAGCCAGCTGCTTTTCACGGGGGTGCTGATCTCATCTAGGCAGGGGATATCTGGGATATAGTCATTTGGATTAGAAGCAAGCAGGAGATACAGTTGATGACTATCTGTGCATTGCTGGCATTTAAGAGGAGAAGCCTATATCTCGCAAGGCACTTAAATTCCTGCTCAACTTTGACTTCCATAAACTACTCGTATTTTCAGGATTGAGCAAACCCTTCACCAGACTGAGACCACAATATCCTAGAAGATCAAGTAGAAGTAGCCTATCTTATGATCACGTAAATCTAAAATAACGCCAGCTAAACCCAAAGTTTTCTCCAGATTCACACTGACAGGGAAACAAGCACTGACCTATTGTATTCACAATCCCCACAGCTACTAGACTCAGTTCTCTAAATTGCAAGTTCATTCTTTGCTTTCTTCCTAGAAATACCTATATAATTATTCCATGCATGAGTTATACTGGCTCAGAAAAATCAACTAACATGGGATTCAGCAGGCCTAAGAATTATGCAAAGACTGTTTTAATCAGCTTAATATTTGAAATAAACTATTTTGTTTTTTAAAAAGTGCATCTACCACAAATGCAATAAAGTTCTTTGTATACAAGCAAATTAGCAATATTTTTCTACGCAACTAAAGGGCTGTGGACATCAGAAATTAAACACAGTCATTCCATGAGGAAAGAAAAGCTGCATAATAAAAATATAAATTTAAAACAAATGTGAATTTCCTTTTTCCTGTGTATGTAAATTAGAATGAGAGAAAGAAGGAAGAGTAAACAAAGAATTTTAAAAACAAACCAGAGATATCAGACAAAGTAACAAAATGGGACACACCCACCCCTGTTACCAACTATAGCTTTACTGTAATTCATGAGGCCACATCGATATACTTGGACTGAGAATAACATTGCCTAAATACATTCACATTCTAAACAACATTGTCATTAAGTTGTTTCCTTTTCATTGTTAATATTCTCTGCGCAGCATACCTTGCTGCTGTCTTTGGCTGTAGATAGATGGGTTATGGGGAAACATATGCTATCGTATCAAGGGCTTACTGCCTCCAGTAACCCTGTTAGCAGTAAGTGTTTGGAGGAACATGTCTTTAATTAGCATTATAAGTAATTGCCAAACACATTTCTGTTCTAGGATGCAGAGAAAAGTTGATTTGAAAGTAATTCCAATCCAGGATTTTTCTTCTTTATTTTTCTGCAGTTCAAAGATAGAGATGGAAGAACAGTCCTCACTCAGAAATGAACGGCAACCTGTTTACAAATTATTTTCTAGCTCTTTTCACTGAGTGTTTTGCAGGTGTTTAATTTCATTCCTTGACAACTGACCCAAAACTTTGAGCTGGGTTACTTGGAAGATAGGCATTGTCTTTGGTGTCCTTGGATAAAAAAAAAATGAAGTAATTTCCCTAGCCTGTAATTCTTCCCTATTACACCAGCGAAGGCTCCTTACCAGCTCTCACCCTTTTTCTTTATGATGGCATTTTGGCCTTATAACTTCTCAGGATCAGAAGCAAAACATCCATATCCCTATAAATTAGAAAATGTTTAATAAGAATGAGCTTGAACAAATTTTTATTATAATGAAAGGATTAAGGTGCACGATAGCATTAATATTTAGTAAAAATTAAACAAAATTGCTTTTTGTCAGCTGCAAACTATGTTAAATATTTAATATTCCACATTACAGGGGCACCATTTCAAAGGGTACGACAGCCTGTGTGTTACGAACCTTCATTTCCGTGCTTCAAACTTAGCTGAAAAACTCCTGAAAGGTAAATCTAACATTATTTTCTAGGCAGTTAGAGCTCAGACAAGCTTCCATACCCGTGCAGAAGGTCTACAGCAGAAAACCATGCAAACAGGGGGTCTAAAGAGGCCATCTCTGCGGGCTTTACTGACCTACTACATGGTTTATTTAGAAGGGAGCACCGAGTTTAATTGTTGTGGAGCTTGTGGGAAGCCTTTTTGTTGCTTCAGTTGGAGTGTCTGGGTCTATTTTTAGACAGCTTTAAACACCAAAAAAAAAAGTCATGCAAGTATTCTGAGGTGATAGAACAGTGATTCTTTTTCCCCTGTAATCTAGCAGCAGATAACTTCTGTATAAAAACTGAGAGACAAATTCTAGCTTTCAGATTAGAGTAAGTGAATATAAATATTTAAGACTAAGAAGGTGTGCTAAATCCTGCTAGCAGCAGTAATATGCTTCAGAAATAAAGCAATTTTCTGCACTCTGAAGGCCTGGAAACTTTAAAGCTTTCTCTAGGAGCTTAAAAAAAATAAAAATAAGTAAATACCTAAACCCAAGTTTGACCTGCTTACAGCCAGGCTATGTACTCGATGAAATTTTAAGGTAATAATGTAACAGTGTAATGCAGTAAATTTGGCAGTAGATTTTTATTGCTTTCAGATCACTGAACTGATAAGCAAACAGAATGAAAAAATTGTTTGCTCCAAAGTTGATCCTTACAATGACCTTGGAAAAAAATCTATTATCCTTTGCCTTTATCTCTCCTCCTGTAAAATGTGATAATAAACTCTAGTTAAGCATTATAATTCTATCTTGGGATGCGACTAGAACCCGAAGACAAACATTATAACCACTTTGGTTAAGCTGCCTGAATTCCTGAAATCAGCCTTCTCACACTCTGTGCCCCACAAAAAACCAAGCAGAATTACTCTAACTCTCCAAAACCTCTCAAGATCTCATTAGTTACTTTTAAAGCCCTCCTTCTAACTCAGCTGGCTTTCATTTTATCTATCCATGGCAATCGGTTTTGTCTCTATACATGTCCCAGGCAACCATTAGCTATTTGACCAGGGAACACCATCAGAGCTTTAGTCCTCCCGTGCAGCCCAAGTGTGGTACCTTCATTTGAAGCAGCAGACTTTTTTTCCTTCCTTTATTTCCTGTAAAAGTCATCTTTGCAGATTAAAAAAAGTTTCCCTCTTTGAAATTAAAAATGTCACAATTAGTATTGTGCAACTGAATACATACATGGCTCCAAGTTCTGAGTACTGCTGATTTTTCATTCTGTAATATAACATACATGTTTATCAGGCACTCTTTTCTGAAGTTCACATTCAAGGAAATACAACATGAAACAGGATGAGGAGAACAGAAGACAAACAATGTTAAAAACGCAGCAGTCATTATTAGTTTCCAGATTTTCTGACTCTGGTCTATGTAGCTGCATTTAGATATGGCACAAAAGTTGGGTTTTTTAACCTTTTTTCCAGTTTTATATATTGGAAACAAACAAAGACTAATTGACTGTCATTTCAAAACCACAGCTTAGTGTCAAACTAAGATGGAAGATAGCCAGCACAGCCTTGCAGAAAGTGGAGGTAAAAAATGAGTACTGCTCAATAATTAGAAGTTTGAGTAGAACAGTAAAAAAATATATATATTTTAATAAACTTGACCTAAAGTTTATTTTTAATTTAAGCTTGAAGTTTGACTTCAATAACTGCATTGTGTGCCTAAGTATCAGAGTTGTGTGACATCTTAAATTGTTTATAGTTATACACATAAAGCAAAAATGTTTGGATACCAATATAAAGAGTACAGAAATGCATTTTGAAATATCTATACTTAAAGATGAATCTTAGAAAAAATACTCCAATAAATAGCTTTTATTGAGGCAGTAGCATCTATTAACTTCTCATGCATGTGGCTCACACTGTCAGGCAGAAGGTATTAGTGATACTTGTAAAAGCTGTCTGTGAATACATACTTTACAGCAGATGCATAAGTGGTGTATCTCAGCTTCTCTTACCAGAAGGTTTTCTAAACCTTAGTCCACATTTTTGGTGGCTTCAAGAGAAATAGCTTTTATTAATTACATGTTGAATTAAAGCTATAAACAGCTTTCATGTTAGCACAAGATCCTGTCAGTGGATATCTTTACTTCATTGCACTGTACTTTCAAAAAACTAAAGTCTTAAAAAGAAACTGTATTAATAAGTTTGGTTTGAAGCTAAAATCATGAAACAACTTCTGAAAGAGGAAAAATCCTTCAGTTTCAACTATAAATATTGATGTATTGAAATGCTAGATTGTGCTGACAACACCTATTTGGAGGGCAGAAACTTTACAACCATGAAACCCCCTCAAGAAACACAACTCAAAACTAAAATCAAAAGTTCTTTGAAACGCATCCACGCGCTTTTCACTGCGATCACTCTCCTTCCCATGTGTACATGCTGCTTTGAGTGTCTTGATGGTTTAGTAGGGAATGGTTTTCCTTACCTGCAGAACTGCAGGGGAAGCCACACAGTGGCAGTACTGCGAACATAAACACTACGCTCTGCTGTGCAGCATGGTAAGAGCCTCTTAAGAACTAAAATACAGTTCCCCATGCTTGGTTATGGTTAAGTTCACTGCTACTTTATATAGAAGGCAACCTGGTTTTTGTCACTCTAAGAGTGGAAGAAAAACATGCAGCCAACACGTAATTTATTTCCTTCTGTACTTTTCGTATCCAGAGGCCTCAGACACAAAGTTAGTCACACGCTTCACTCTGAGCTATTATTTTATCTTCATTTTTATACAGTCTTTCATTTCCTCCATTCAGATACATTTCTGAAGCCTGGGCTCTTAGTATAAATTTTGAATTCATTGCCAAAATAAAAGGAGAAAAAAAAAACCAACAAACTGAAGGAGCATCCCACACACATATACCCCAGACATTTATGATTCATCTAGGTTACTGGTTCCTATACATCTATAGTACACAGATACAAGTTGATGACTATTAGAAAAGACGAACCCAGAATGCTCTGTTCATTTTGACTGTACTGCGAGACTCCTGTCAAAGCATACAGCCACACAGATGACAGATGCAACCTGCTGATGTCAGAGCATCTTGCATGGGCGGGGCGGGACAGGAATACTTTAAAGCCAGTCACAAGAATTCCCAGTAGATCCCACAGTTAGAGAAATAGAAAAGCACAACGCATCTGACTTCTACATGCTGCTTTAAGACATCTTGAATATTGATGAGCGCTCTGCCCTTTGCACCTGGCTTGTTTACCAGCAGACCTGCAGTTTAGTGTTCCCTTTCAGACTGACATACAAACATCTAGCCCCATCATGCTCATGGAGATAATGGCAGCAAAACTGAGCTACATCTATTAAATAATTTCAGAAGAAAAGCTACTCATGTTTTCTTTGGTGTAACTGAAGCCTTTTACTTTTCTCCCCTTGTTTCTGTGCTCCAAGTAAGACTCTTCATCTGCAATTGCACAGTGGAAATTTCCTCCAGGTGATCATTCAGTGATCATCCTCAGTACATGATTAAAGGTCAAGATTGCATGTAATTTACCAGTTTTAAAGCCTATCTGCTTTTCAGACAGAAATATAACAGTTAATATAACCACATACGCTCAAGGACTGCAGCAACACAAGGCTGTTTTTTTTCTTTACTTACAGAGTACTATAGTCAAATCCGTGATCCCTGCCTAAATCAAGTCCTCCTTCATTTCACCAGGTACACAAACAGTATTGTGCCTTTTTTCCTCCTTTTAAAGCGAGTATCAGACTTTTGCAAGCAGGGGTTAACACCCAGTGAATCGCAGTAAGCTTCCTTCCCTGCTTACCTTGACTCACTTCACTTTTAGCTACTGAAACATCTCCTGAAGGTAAAGCCCTTCCGAGTGCACCTGCAGCTGCACCCTTCCCCTTGCTGAGTCATTCCTCAAGTTCACATAACCCAAATGAGCCAAATGCTTTCCAAGCAGGATTTGCACCACAATCCCTTCCAACCGGCACCCCAGGACACTGACAGTCCCTCGGGAGAGCCCAGGGAATTACGTTTAATCAAAACAACCACACATGAGCATATACATGCCGCATAACTCCCCTTCATTGACTGACTGACATTTAAAATACAACCATAAGAGCATTAAACTATCCATAGAGTAGCAGATGGGGAAGAATTCTTTTCCTTATCAAAGCTGAATTATTCTATCACTGCTGGTCTCAAAGTTAGGAGGTACTGGTGCTTTTTAACTACACTGAGAAAAATATTACAAGGGGATTTTATGAAATATTAAAAGTCATGGTAAATTATTTTAACTTGAATATTCCTCGGTTTCTTTCTGTAGTTAATCTATCTTTTTGAGTTGAATCTCTTTTTATCTTGAGCTGCAATGACTTTTCCTATAAAATTACTGAAGGATATCACACATTTTTCAATAAGCTGTTTTGAAAAAATTGTCATAGAATAAATACAGTATTTTTTTTACAACAACACCTGAAAAAGGCTGAACAATGGTGAAGTCTTCAACCAAAATGCCAACACAAAACCATCTTCTCTTAATCTCAATAGCAATTCCCAATTTTGGAATTCGCTAATTTTGCCATTTGAAACCATTTCACTGCAAGTCCAGCTACCCAGTACAATTCCCTAATAAACGTACAACTGATAGCTTACAAAAATCTAATTCTTGAGCTCCTGATAGGACACTTTCTTTTCATTACCATCTTTCTTATGACACAATACCCTCAGCCAGCATTTGTGGGCAGACAGCAACTGAGCAAACACCCACAAGCCAGCACCCACACACTGGCAAATCCTGGGTCCTCTCATCACCAGGACCCACTGTTTTCTCTCTAGGCTTGGTTGCGAAGCAGCAGCTGTGCAAGAGCACAGAGTGGGAAAACTGAGAGAAATAAAGGCAGCAAGACTGCACAATGGAGAGCCAGAGCAGCCCAAGGGAGTAGACAGCACCTGAGGGAAGGGAGCCCACGGAGTGGGCCAGTGGCCCCCCCGCCCCCAGCCAGGACCCCTCAAGTCAAGACCCCCCACAGCCTAGGCACACACAGGGCATCTTGCTCTGAACAAAGCAGTTGAGCTGAAATACATATTTTATGACTTCCCCAACATCATTTTTCGTAATTGCCATGCACACCTCACTGTTAAAAGATAAAATCCATTAAATAGCTCATATGTTACCAGGGTTTAGGAAGAAGAAAAGACCCTCACCAGCCAGTACACACACAGCTCACCTCCTGCCTCAGAGCCTTCCGCCTGTGGTGGGGGTACTGGGCAGCTACAGGAGCCTCTTTCACAACTGCTGCGCACCTGCAGCAAATACAAAGCCTGAGCAGGGACACCTGCCCCACTCACCTGCAGCCCCTCAGCATGACAGCTCTGTGAGTGCAACCAGGAGCCGGAGGTGGTGTTACTGGAGAGACTCTCCAGCCTGGCTGCCCTGAGGTGTTGTGCAGATAAACACCAGCCCCAAACATCACCAACAGATGCACTGAGGGGCAGAGAGGAAGGACATGGGCAGCCAAACTGACAGCAGTAAAATGAAGGTGCTCATTGGTGTTGTTCAAACCTGTACCAACGGTTCATGGTTCCTACAAGGACAATATTCCAGCCAAGAACCAGCAGCAGCCAGCCCCCTCGCCTTGCATAGCCCTTCCTCTCCCCAGCAGCATTCTTATTTCCCCAGAAGCAGGGGACTGTCAGCAAAGCCACCAGCTTTTCCACTAAGAGCTTGGAGCCTCACCTTGCCGTTAGCCAAAGCACCTGACAGCCAGTTATCCTTGTGCTGCCTGAGCAGTAGTAGACAGAAAAATTGGAATTAGTATTTGCTGCCAAAAAATATTCGATACTTCCTAATCACAGTAGGAGAGCTCTTGCTAGGTCTTCAATCTCAGAAACGCTTAATATAGTGAAACAGAAAGACAAAGTTTCACTTTCAAGCTAGAATTCAATAACCCTACTTGAAGCAGTTGAAAAAACAAACTTTAGCTGCTGCCTCAGCGTCTAAAGAGGCAGGCAAGTTCTCATCGCTGTGACATATCATACAGGACTTAATTCATAACATAACCCTAGTAATCACAACATAAATTAAGGGGGTTATATTTTGGGTTTATGTACAACTGTTGAATCCCATGAGACAAAGTTCAACATACAGCACCTATTATTTTAATGTTTCTGCATTATCATCTGCTGTATTTATTTACTGCTAATTTTCTTCACAATTTTCAATTTCGACAGTACAGCAAAATGGTTTTTTTCTTCTGGTTTATGTTCTATTAAAAGAGAAATTGAACTCATTGCTTTGGCTTTTACCACAGTACGTCAAACATAAGGCAGGTGCCTGATAACCCTCTCACTTTTATTAGAAGTTCACAACAAATAGTTCCCTTTTTTTTTTCCTTGACACTAAACTTTGTTTCTTCACAAAAAATGAATGAAAAAGTTGCTGTTAATGATTCGAACTATTAGGCTGGCTATTTCAGCCCTAACTTTACCTAGAATTGTATTTCTCATGTATTGCAAATCCTATGCTTTTATGTCATATGTAAATTTAAACAGTAGTATGTATTTTTAAAGTCTTAGGTTGAAAGATCTTTAAAGTTGCAAGGCTAAGTGAAGGAAAGTCAAAATTTAACCTGACTGTGCTGCGTCCTGGCGCATTCTCAATTATATTATGTCATAGGTTATTACATCTTGTTAAATTCAACTTGTCTAGCACTCTTCAGACCATTAAAACATTCTTAGAGAGATGTTGCATTTTCTGATTACAGTTTTTGGCTCCTATTTGTGTAGTCTTGTGTTAACAGTCTGATTTTCAAGTACATTTCTTGGTGACACTTAGCTTTGTCTGTGTAGGGCTCTTAATACTAAGCACTTACGGCTGATAAATGCCATTCTTAACCGAGGTGATTTTCATTCTGCTTCGCTCCATTAGTTCAAAGTACAAAATTGCAATGAAAATCTGCAACGTCCTCTTGGTAGTTTGACTCTGCTTTGAGTTCAGTGCTGCCCGTATTTATCTAACTTACAGACTCATTTTGGGGAAAAAGCCTCAATTTTATATACTTTTTTAAAAACCTGCCAAGATTAGGGACCTAGTTCTGTGAACACTTTTCATGCAATCGGTTCCACTGAATGCCTATCACCTGAGGAAAGAAAATGACCTGTTTCAGGATGGGATGTGAGGCACAGCTCTGGTCATGTTTTGCAACCATTAAACTCAGTACCATGGACTGTAGCAGGAAAAACCTACAATTCTGATGTTTTAAACTGCCACAAAACCTCCCAACTGCAAATTTCATTGTGATTTGCACTGGTGATGTGGGAACTACTTTCAGGCAACTGCACCTTTTTCTAAGACTTTTAATTTCTCATCAGCACCCCAATAACTAAGTATTTATAGATGACAAAAAATGCACCTAGCAGGAATAGACCCATTTGTTTCCTATGTGCTTCAAATCTTTCATGAATAAAGTAGTGCCAAGGGTAACCTTTCATGAATGCAACCTTAGGGATCACAGAGTGCCCTCAATCAATGAAGGGAACTCATGTTGACAGAGTATATGGGAAAGAGATTGAGGTATTAAAGCACATAGCCTCTGGTGTTTTAGATGTAAATACTATAACCATCAAATATTTAGACTCTTATGTAAGCAGTATGTCATTTTTCAAACAGTTACTGCTTGGAATAAATCTTTAAGGATGGAATTTTCAGAAGTGCTCAGTATTGGCCTAACTTTGCTCTTACTGAAATCAATCATAAAATTTTCACAACTTTGGAAAAGGACTTTGTCTGTTTATGCGTTTCCACAGCACTAAGCACAAAGAGTCTTGATCCTGGCTGGGGCCTTTGACTCTGGTGTAATCTAAATAAATTGATTTATAAGAGATCAGTCAGATAAATGATGAGGAAACACACATACATATAAAATAGCTAGGGTTTATAAACGATGGCTTAGCAGTCCTTTGGAGCTTCTACTTTATTTTATCTTTCAGTCCTAAAATTCATTTGCCGCCTTCTCTATTAATTCAATTTCCTTTTTATTATTTGTTATTATTCCCAACATAATTCCATGCATTTTAAATTTTCAGTCAATAAAATTTAAGTTTCTTTCTTGGCACAAACTAATGCCATTTAGTTTGTACAATAAACACACTCGTTTGGGCATCTGAATCACACTTTGTGTCAGCAGAATATAACCTCTCCTTTATTTCTACAAAGGCCGTTGCTGATAAGAGTGATACATAATCTGCTCTATATTCCAGGGAATAACATCTTTGCTGGACTGGGAAAGGGGAAGAGAGTGCATTTCTTTTCGGGGTTTGTAGCGTGGTTAGGTCTGTCACTTTTGTTATTTCACAAGATTCACACAAACATTAATTTACCCAGGTACTGACTACAGAGGCAGTTATTTTACTTTCATATACATGCCAACCTCAAAACTGTCTAATAACATCTCATTTTCTTCCGAAGAGCTACAGCAAGACCAAGACAAAACTCCTGCTTATCACTCACTATGGGATTTTAAAAGGTCAACACTGCAATGTCTTTTTCCCTATTTTCTCTGAATAAAAATGCTATGAGTTATCGAAATGAAGGTTGTGGTTTCACAGACAATTCTCTAGGCATCTTCCTAGCAGTTGCTACCCTCACCCCTGCTCCTGCCTCTTATTCCCACCTCCGTCACTGCTCCTCCAGTTGGACCCATACAGCTGGTTTTAGATCTATGTGATGAACCAGACCAAAATTAAATCCTCTTTCTCTTCCTCGAGAGTTTACTTTTACCCTGGGCCAGCTCCCAGTTCGGTGATCCTACACAGAGATGTACTAGCCTAAGGGAGGGAGCAGCTCTGAGGAGCCAGCTCTGCACCTGGCAAAGACTGCATCCACACACACGTGTGCCATGGGAAATATTTCTGAACCTCCAAAAACATTCTCAGCAGAGCCCTCAGAAAAGCAAGAATAAGCACACATTGCATTATAAAACTGGCAGAGGAAGAAACTTCAGAGAATAGCCAAAGCTGGAAAATAGGCCAAGGAAGGAATCAGGTAACGATAACAACTTGTTCGTCTTTTTTACCTAAATTCAGGTGATGTTATCACTAACCCTAGCCCGCTATATATTTTATAGTAAACAATTCTAGTCTTTCAGATTAGCAAGTAATATATATATATAGCACTTTATTCTCAAACTGTTTCACCACAAATGACAGCTCATTTCACAAACAGCTTATCTTATGGCTAAAGATATATAAATACATACTAAAAATGCTGCTGGAAGTCTCTCAATGTATAATGCAGCCTGGTAGACATGGTAGTGATTGTAACACTGCATTGTAGACACAAATGTAAAAGAAACTTGGCAAGAGTCAACATATTTTAGCTACTCAAAATTCAGATTTCCTCAGTCTTGTCCCCTTCTGATGAGTGGAACATATGGGAGTATTGTTCATAAAACTTGCATTGCTTTTCTCAACGTCTACCAAAATTCCTCATCATGACAATATTTACCGAGATACATATAGATTCAAATCGAATTAATTACCTAGAAGTTTTTCAGGTTTACTGGAAAAGAAAGCCACTTCAGAACCAATGTGTTGTGAGTATTTAACAGTAGATGTGATAGCAACAGAGGTAGTGGAGTGCTTGCTTGGGAAGGCCGCTATCCAGTTAAAAGCCATCAATGCCGAGTGAGATAAAAGACAGCGAAGAAAGGAGCTGCTTAGCCAAAAAGCAGTTTGAAATCTGACATTATAAACAAAGCACATGCAAATCTAAACACAAATCATATGCCAAAGGCTCCATAATATTTTAGCTAGCATTATTACTTACAAACAAACACTTCCTGAATTACAGCATCGCAACTGCAGAACAGCCTTTAACCTTGTGTTCATCCACTCAAGAACCATGTTATTTATTATCCTTTATCCCTTAATTATGGGGACTTCACCTACTGCTCTCTGCTCATTTGAAATGCAGAATAAAATACAATGGATGTCTGAAGACTTAACAGGTGTCAACCAGATATTTGCCAGCTTCTGCTACAATTCTACCGGGAGGAGTTGCTGTTCTATAAATACTAATTAGAGTTTTGCACATGATCTTGCTGAAATACCTAAGGTGATGAGTGGCCAGTTGTTACTTTTAAAAGATTAGCACAATTTGAAAAACTAATGTCCCCAATGAGGCAATGCTCACACTGAATAATCAAGAGTTATAGCTGTTCTCTGCCCAAAGGGAATATTTGCTCACTTCATCATTTGGAAAATCTGCTGCCTCTCGAACAACTCACTCTTCTATTTCACTTTGAGAAACTTGTAAAACTTCATGCAATCGATATAATATTACAGCATATGTACTCAAATGGTCTGCTGCTGTTATGCCCACATGGTAAGTTTTATGAATACCTTCCAAGGACAGAGGTTTTAGTGTGAAATCATGATAAAGAAACGGCAACAAAATTAGGTTGCACTTTAATGAATCAGCAAAGAAAAGGAAATTACAGTAGAACCTTCATCATTAGAGCATAAATATAATTTCCTTGAACCCATCTCCCTACAAATTCTTCACCTCCACAAGCGAGGCAAAGAACAGTGACCTAGTCTAAACAGAATAGGTCTCTATTACAGTAATTGAGGATTTTTATATTTGAAATAGTCATTCTTGAGAAAAAACACCAATTATCTAAAATCTTGGTGCAATACTTCTGAAAATCCAGCTAATTGTAAGCAAAAATGCTAAGTGATCAGACACTACATTCTCCTGGCTTGAAACAAAATCTTGAGCTAAATCTTGTCCAATTTGCTATGAAGTGCAACTGCTGTAACATGATATGACAAAATGCTGCATTTCTACATATGAAACTTGACTGATGCAACTGACACAACCCCACCCCATTTAGTGTCAACATAGTGCGTCCATAGAAAAATGCAGGAAAAATGGGTAGAGGGACTCAGAGCTTAACCTACATAGTTCATTTTGATTTTGCTCTATCGCTCTGGGATAGAATATTCAGTAAATCCTTTCCCATGTATGGTGAAAATAATTTAATCAGAATTTCTTTTTCTGGTTTTTTCTTTTTTAAAAATAATATTTTTCTTTACCATTAAATCTGGTTTTTTCCTGTTCCTTCAGCATACTTCTTCCTCTTTTTAAGTAGCTCATTACTGGAAATGTTTGGCCTTACTTTAAAAGACAAGAATGTCAACACCAGAACAACTGTGTCCACACAGAGTGCTTTGATGACAGTGATACACTCCATTTACATCAGTAACACTGAGCTGAACCTTGATGTTGACTGCATTTAAAGATCTTACCCCACAGGGCAAAAGAATACGGGTCAAAAACGTTGATCTGTGTTTGACACACTCTCCACTTCAAGAGCACTTGGCAGTGATTTGTTCCAGAGTCACGAATCAAACTCACAAAATGTTCTAAAGCTCGAAGCCATGTTTGTGTAACCACATTCAAAACAAACATTAAAATTCACAGTTCTGGAGGCCAATCTACTTTTTTTGATATGAAGGATTTTGTAAGCAATACAGTCAAATTCTATCCTGAATACAGTGGGAACTTTCTGATTTAATTCTAAAGGGCACCACTGGGGCTTGAATATCTGTTATTAAGACAACTAATATAACTACATCTCTCAAATGCAAAAAGGAAAATAAGACACTTTATCACCCTAAAACTCAAATCTTATTGTATAAAAAGGGGAGTGAAATAGTTATTTGTGACACGACATTGCTTCTGTCAGTACGGCCAAGGAAAGTCAAGAGAATTACAGTATGGATCACACACCTCCACAGGCAGGCAGAATAAATGATGAGTGCCTCAAATACTTAGTACACAAGAGTTCAGAAATGAAGGACTGAGATCTTCTATGGACTATCTAGAGACCATATCTTCAGGCAATCTTCTTCCTTCTAACTTCATTTTAAAACCCTTTGTGTTTTTTCCAACTTTTTGTCATTACTATATCATTATCTAATTTAATTACATTATATCCACTAACCTGCTATGCTGACTTCAATCTTATTATAAGGTGGAGAGTTCCAATATAATTGTGGAGAGTTCCACAATTCCAAATCCTGAGTACCCTTGTGTGAACCTCAGCACTTTTGCAGCATTGAATGATTCAGTATTGCTTACTAGACTAATATGTACAAAGCACCAAACAGGACCAAATCGATGCAGGTGGATATTGCCCTGTTCATGTTCAAGGACCGCAACGACCTGTATGCTGCGTTAGCAGCTGCAAGCACTAGTAAATCTTATTTCAGCAAACAGAGAAAATTTTGTGTACAGGTTTCACTAGAATGCCATGGAAACAGATACAGAGGTAAATGTAAAAGGCATAGTCGAAATGGAAGACAGATCTAATGAAAAGCATATATCCGAAAATAGCCTATGTGTTTTCCCACTTGAAAACCACAAGCATAACTCCTATTAACATCAAGGCAGAAAATTATACCAAGCAGACCCCAATATCGCTAAGGTCCCTGATAACAGTATGAATTAATGTGTATCGTCAAAGTACAGCAAGATGTTTTCAAACACAGTCTGTTAGAAAAAATAAAAAAATGTAATAGAATAATGAACTTTTTAAAGAAAAAAATTACAGATGGAATTTCTGAAATAGGATTAAGGTATGGTAGTAGCCATGTACGAGGAAGCTGCTCAGCACCTGCTGCCTACACTATGCCTGGCTCCAGGCAATGTTATTCATTCCTCACTTTCATGGGAGCAAAATACATCCCCTAAAAATATAAAACACAAAAATAAATAGATCTCCAGGGAAATGGAAGAGAAATCTGTTTTAAAAATAGAGAAGGAGCCTATATGTTATAGAAAAAGCCCATTTTGCATTGTTTTGTAAGATTTACACTTTAATTTGAAACCAAAGTAAGGCATAAAATTTGTATGAAAGCAATATCTGATTTATGGATAAACTTAATACACAATATACTTAGCTGCAATTACCAGACCCCAGTAAGAGAAGGAAAAGATTTTGAAAGATGATTAAAGTATATTTGATAAATGTGGCCCTGAAATGCCCCAAATGATTCTTCTGAAGTTAAATGGTAAACACAATTAACATGACTTTTGCTACAAAAACACTAAACACAACGGATTTTTTTAATTAATTTTCAATATTATTACATGCTCCTATTGAGCTGGAATTGACTCTATCCACTTACTGTACTGAGAGACAGCTCTTCTGTCCATACGACCTTGCCGTCTAGATTAAAATCAAATAGCCATTCTGTTGGTCGGATAAAGAGGAAGCCATAAAATAAAAATGATCGTATGACCGGTGGAAGTTAACACCTTGTAGTGGAAATTTTGTGATAGTCGAAGTATTTAAGAAAGATGTATTTACAAGGCTCAGATAATGCACAGCTTGATCAGATGTATTATTAATTAATCAATAAAAATCAGTATCTGTAAAGGCTTACAGGAATACGTTACTGTACACTTATGGCTTTACCTCACAATCCGTATTCAAACAAGTCTCCTAGCTAAAGGCAAACCGTATAATTCTTGGGAGTCTTGCATGCATTAGGACTCATTAGATTTATATATTATTCTTCACAGTAGATGTTTCATGACATTTGCATACCGTCTATATGGGTATTCACGTGTTTCACGTGCCTTTCTGTGTTGTATACATTGTGCAGCTTACAACCAGGTTGGCTGGCCAGACGCTGCTCATTCACGAGGTGAACTCACATGGCAGAGCTCGTATTCTTCCACTAAACTCCAACCACCCCAACACAGGGAGAACAAATCCAAACAGCCTTTCAGAGCCAGTCCAGGCTGTATTGCTTGCAGGCTTTGTTTAGAAGGCTGCTAGCTGACAAAGGTCAAAACTGGGCCAGGGACCAACCTTACAGTTGATGGTAAAGATGTCTGAAAAATAATTTGGCTCTAGCCCTGACTGTTCAGTTTGCTTGAATGGACATCTCTTCAGTCATGCTTCTGAAAACAAGGCACGAACACCACACCATCACAGCAAGGATGGAAGGGGTCTCCAGAGTTTGCGTTTGCCCATCTGCTTCAAAGAGAACCTGTCCTCACAACGTTGCTTTTTGCATCAAAGTTCTCCCTTACTCTTACCAAAAGGTGCATCAAGGTCTTCGCTACAAGTAAGTGTTGGGTAAAATACATGTATCTCATTAAGCAAGTCTTTGAAAGGATAACTTACCATTTTGGTCTGCTTGTGGATTTCACCATCGGAGCCATCCCATCTCTATAGAGGCTTTTTGTTTTACTGAAGTTGACGACATTGAAAATTACTCTCTGAGGAAAAAAAAACAACAAAACCAAACAAATCAAAACCAAAACAAAACAAAACAAAGAATAGAGGTCAGGTATAAGGAGTTTATATGTGTATTGCATATACCAGTTGCATAAAGATATACACAGAAAATCTATGGAATAGATGTGTGTCTTATGAACTGTTGCTGGTCTTCACTGATCTCAGATAATGGATACCATCTCTGTTCCTAGTAATTTAATAGTCCATGTTGTTTTACTCTGCAGCCATATATACATGGAATGAATGTTTTGAATTTAGCATGCAGATTTTCCAGTAGGTATCCAAGCCATACAAGGAAATAGGTTACTCAGATCCAAAAACAGAAAAGCAAGCCCAGCTTGCTGCGATTAGTGTTAGTGAGGTTGGTGGAAATCTGGGAGTCAGAGTGGAAGTTCTCACATAAACCTTCCACCTGCTTCATAGAATAGAATCATAGAATCCTTCAGGTTGGAAAAGACCTTTAAGACCATCCAGTCCAACCATTAACCCAGCACTGCCAAGTCAATCACTAAACCACGTCCCAAAGCACCACAGCTACACATCTTTTAAATATCTCCAGGGAGGGGGGCTCTATCACTTCCCCAGGCAACCTGTTCCAGGGCTTCACAAGCCTTTCGCTGAAGATATTTTTCCTAATATACAAGCCAAACCTCCGGATTTCTGATTTTATTTCCCCAAAGAAATGAATATTTCTCTTCAGTTCCCTTGGCAAATGAAGAATTTTCCTCTGCAAAAGCTGTACAAGATGCCTACACAGTAAAAACTGCACAAACCCACCACTCATTTAAATAAAATAAAAAAGAAGAGAGTCCAACTCTGATCTTAGTGTGCACTAATAACTTTGGGAACACTATAGCTGATATTTAGTAGCTCCAAGGAAGAGCAAAATCTAGATCTTTACTGGTTGTAGACTGGTACTGAAAGTAAATTCATGTTGGGGAAAGTACAGAGGAAACAGAGACAGATTCTTCTCCCTTACTATCTGTCTGCTGTATGTCATTTTATACAAAACTACTTATTCTGTTTCTATTAAGAACGTCTAGGTGGGATCTAGCTCATCTCATGTAGTACATTTACTTTTCGGGGTTAAATCCAGTATACCTGCTTACTCTTGATACAAAACATTCATCTACACAGAAAAACTGAAATTAAATTATTTTGGTGCAATGTTCTAGGATATACTAATACATTCCATTTTACTTCTCTCTTTAAATTTCTTTTCCACAGGTATCAGTGAAGACAGACCACTAAAAATTATATTCACCCCATGGCATTCATTCACACGTTTGCTTTTAGAACAAACTATTGTAAAGTTTGCTCTTAAATCTAGGAGTTCATGAGAATTCTGAGAATTAAATGGCCACTGTTTGAAATCAAACAGTTTTGACTGAAGCAGTAAGATCAATTAAGCTTTCATATGTAAAATTTGCAAAAACAAATATGGGCCTTCCAGTCAGTCTGCTCAGACAGCAGCGAATTATAGCATTAAAGTGAAAGCCATCAGCAGTGGGACACTGGCAGCAGGAGCCAGGCACATTTACATTTGCACGTGGGGCAGGTAGGAATCCAGGTAAACTATACAGCCCTAATTAAGTACGTCAGTACTGAAGAAAATGAAGAAAGTGTTTTTGAGATGAGGTAGTGCTGGAGATTTTGTAAAGGGAAGCACAAGCTGCTACATATAAAAACTCTGCAAATTAGTCAAACAAAATCTAAGAATATCCTGTAAGTTTTACTAAAACTGACTCAAAAAACTAGCAAATTGAGAAAAACACTATCTTAAAGATGTTAATTCCATTTTTGCCAAAGTTAATGAGCAAACTACATATCTCTCTATACATGAGTTTTCATGTATTTTTAGACAAAAAAAAATACAGGGAAATTTTCTAATGGCCATGAGCTGAGCTTATTTTTATAACTCTTGATGAAAGTATGCATTTAATTTACAAAATGTTGTATCTGTAATTTTAAATATTCAGGATATTGCTTATGTGATGAAATATCCATCTTGGGATGTCTCCTGTTATTTTCCATGTTATGTTTACAATGCATGGCTCTAAGTTAGATATTGATATTTAGGTCTCCATATATTCCATCCTCCACATGGAAGCATTTTCCTGGATTAGAAAGCTGAGTTTTTCCTCTGTTACTTAACTGTTCATATTTGTGAAAACAAATTAAGTTGCAACAAATTGGTTGGTTAATCTTGATGTTTGCATGGAGTGAATGAAATAAACAAACCTCCAAACCAAGTGCCTTCAACTTTGGATGCAATCATGTCACTGTTGGAAAGAGAAAGTTGCTGATTTTGTTACATACTGACTCAGAGCAGACAGCTGGTAGAGAACGTTCTTATTCCAATCAAGCTTATTTTGTATAATGAGTTGGGCAAACGTACACAACTGGGTAAGCAACGTATATAAAAACAAAAATATGCAGGTCATTTAACAAAACACTGCAGATTACAACATTTCCACCACTCGTGTTCACCACAGAGTAAACAGCCAGCAATGCGTGCAGTTCTCTCAGCATGGTATGCAGCTAGATTGGCAGAACCAAAAATTTCACAGCACAGAGCAGAGCTTCATCAACATACACCACTGAAGTAATAAAGTACACAAACCAAAGCACTCAGACAGGCAGCTCAACTCAGTCAAGTATTCCTGGTGACAGTCAAAGTAGTCCAGGCAGCTCAGCCAGTGAAATGTGCAAAAATCTAATGACTACAGCATACACATCTTAGCCAGAAACACATGCAGCTTGCTCAATAAGGTATGCAAACATCTTTGAACTGAATGCTCTAATAAAAAGCTTGTGATACAGCAATCATGTTTGCTGAGCAAATCTAATTTTTCGTTTAATTTTTGTCTGTTCCGACGTTCTTTAACACACCAGTTATACACTGCAAAGAACAGGACTAGATATAGACTATGCAAATTAAAAAAATTTCACAAGAAAATTATCACTATTCTGTACGGTTTTATGAATTAGAGAGATGTACAACGGGTGGAATTTAATAAGCAGTATTAATTAATTCAGATACTCAAAAACAAAGAAACAAAAAAAACTAGTGGTTTGGGGTTTTTTAAGAAGTCTCGAAGTTCAGAAAATAAAACTGGATTAAATGTACTTACAAATTCCCTAGAAATTGCTCTGGTGTCCAGAGTATCAATCCAGAGAAAAATGGCAGAAATCTTTAAAGTAAAAATCCTTGTAGTCATTTTGGAGGGTCTGAATAGCACTAAAAGAAGCAGTACTCAACCTGGTGCAGTAACAGAAATGATAACTGTGTGATTTCACTCGTTACAATACATTTTCAATCTACTGCATTATTCTGACTATATCTGCAGCTTCTGGATAGGTGGAAGAGGCACGGTGTAGCGAAGTCTTTCAGGACACCACTATGTAAGACTATGCTATTTCAGGGGTGCATCAGGATGTATTGTGGCTTCACAGCATGAGGGAAGACAACTGCTGCAGTCTCAGGCTCTACGCAAGGACTGCCAGATCCGAGACAGATGTTGGAGAACATGAGACACGGCAGATATGTTCTGCTTACTGAGGGAAGAAGGAAGATGTCCTCTTTCCATAACATGTGCAGCAACTACGCATTTGGAGGTATCTTGCTGCTAAAACAACTAGGAGAGGATAGTGAGGAAAGGCTTCTTCATGTCCTTAGCCTTAAAATTTACTGATTAAATCCCCTTTTCCGAATATGCAAACTTATTTCAGGAATTAAAAACACAAACGGGTTTTAAGGGATGCTGAGTGTTTTTAGCTTGAGCAAGTTAAAGATGAACCTTGAACGCAAGACCAAAAGATAGCTGAAATGTGTCACACATTTTATCTTTTTACCAGAATTTTGCAGTTCTGACCTGGGCTGGAAGGAGCTGCTAGTTTTGGGGGAGAAAGCACACATTGGTTTGGAGCTGAAGCCACTGAGCGTGATGGTAAGCTTGGATGTCGTGTCGCAACATGTCACACCCTGTGTGAGCACGGGGTGAACTGTGATCTCTTAACCATGCATTGCTCACCCACATTCTGGCAGGTTTTCCACTTGAATCTATACCAACTGAAGCAGATATGCAAAAGAAAAGTCACACCCTTGCCAAAGGTTAAGTGCTTTCCCACAGGATATGGACACACTAGGCCCCTTCGAAATGACTGCCAGGTTTATTGTGCAAGGTTTTCCCTAGCTGACATCTCAGGAATAGCTGAGCTGCTTTGGCTGACATTAAAAGAAAACAAACAAACAAACCGAAGACCACCACAAAATTCCACCTGAGGCAGACACCTGGCACAGAAAATTTTGTGTCTAATTATTACAAGTATAAGAAGCTATAACTAACTGAAAATAGGGTCCACAGTAGGAAGTGTCAGGCATTCTTAATATTGATGCAACATACACATATGAAATATTAAACACATATATTTACCTGTAATAGCATAATTATGTCAATTCAGTGGACAATGCTACCAATACACGTAGGATACAAACTTCACTACGAGCTGCCAAAGTAGCTGGGGACCACTTGTTTGAAGTCAGGCAGGAACAATTTCATCACTTAATCAGCCAAAATAAAAGAAGCGAGCACTAAGTAGTAATACTAGAAGCTTTCAGTTGAAATTAAGTCTGAGCTCTTGTAGTCTGAATGAACACTGGAGGTCCAAGGGTCCTGGATACCAAGGGGCTTTGCTTGGCTTTCACTGCTGGATGTCTTGAATTGCTGTCCTGATGATTGTTCAGATACTACAGTGGTTTGTGAATTCCTGAAACCTGAAGCTTTTTGGGAGCTGGATTCTTGCCTTTGGCAAGAATTTTGGTTATACTTTCCTTCCTTCCTTATTTTAAAATCCTTTCTCTTTCTTATACAAATGTAATTTTCATCCCTTTAAAGGGCAGAGCTATTTTAGAATTGCATCCCATTAAAAAAAAAAATCACAAAGAAAAGAAAAACTAACTTCTCAAGGCAACCCATGACTTGTGAGATTTTGAGTCACCATTTCTGAATGTGAAAAACTGGCAATGTGGGATTGCTGCCATCTCACAAAAAAAGCGCTGCATTTCTGTATTTGTGTCAGAAGGTCTTTGGGATCGTTCCTGACAAAGCACCTTATATAGAGCTATACAAGACTAAATTATACTGGAGGGACTTCAAAATGGAGAGGAAGAAAAGTGTCACCTGCACCTGTTACCAATGCTGAAAAAAACAAGTAAGATCTGTGCAAAATCTCCAATGAAAAGTTACAAATCTCATTTTTCTGACCTTTTAAAATTAAAATCACTCATTACTGCTAATATTTTAAAATAACCCAGACTTTCCTTTTCCCTTTGTAGGAACACTTGTCCTTTAAATGGTAAAGTTTTTAATGTTGATAACATTTCGCCTTTTTCTCTTTCGCACAGGAGTTTCCAAAACCTGCTGGTACTCAGAAAAAGAAAATAAACGCCCAGATCCAGTGGGAGGATGGCAGGGACCAGCCAGGGCTCCCCCGGCCTTGCTTATCAATGCACGTGCCTCTTGTTACCTAGAGCTGTCGGTCATTACAAGGGAAGGATGCCTCAGGACAGTGACTCAGCAAATGGGCTGCAGACTGTGACCTGGAAGGTGTAGTCCCTTGGCAGAGCTCCTTCTTGAGGTACTTAAAAGTCAGAAATAAGACCTCTGTATACTGCTCTCCTAACTATAAACTGAGCTTAGTATTTATCAGGGTATTTGTCTGTGTATTTGAGATATCCTTGGTGCTCACGACAGCCCAGCACCCATTGGCTGCATTACTGTTCTCCAGTTAATGAAGCATAACTGCATCTTAATGACAAAGATACTTTTTAAAATAATTACCCACTTAGGCATTTGCCCTGCTTATCTGACCTTTTGGCAGTTCTTTCTTTGCCTCCAAACTAATATGCTTAAGCGCAGCCCCACAGGAGTTGAAACATCTGCGTAAGGCCGTCTCCTATTTGGAATTTCACTGTCAATGTCAGTATTATCTCTCTCACTCAGGTCTAGGGCAGGGGATACAGTGGAGAAGGCCATCTTCTAGCAGAAAGCTTCCAACGGGATCTACAGAGGAACTGCTATTCCCTGTTTAGGGCCGTGCCATGGACTGACTTCTAATCCAGCTTCTGTGTGTGACCTGTTGGACTTCAGCATTGTTAGGGCATGAGTCTCTCCAAGTTTTCCCATTAGACCTTTTTTTGGAAAAACGGTAAATTTATTACTGAACACCCTCCTCTGCCAACAGAAGCCAACTTTCTGTTATAGTTATTACTTTTCATTTGAACATCAATAAGCTGAATATTTCAATCAAAGCCTCAAAAATGTCCATTTAGAAAGCCAGCGGTGGTGTAATCAGACCAACTGCCATTCCTTGCTCCCTTGGGCCAAAATCTCATACTCAATTCTCATACTCATACCTGTCACAAGACATATGTTATATTGTGTTGATTCATCAAAAAGAAAAAAGTGAGGGTCCTGAAAGGGCATATAACCTGGCTACAGAGGTATTTAAAACAGGTCTGAAGCTGAAAGTGTCTTGCCAAAGTTTTCCATTCTCTGCAGCAAAAGGTCAAAATATTTGCAAAAATAAAGTCATCTTTATTTAATCATCTCTGGAAAAAAAATGTACTTTAATTTTCTGTTTCCTATCTTTTCTCGTATATGCAGCCTTTGGCAATAGAGTAACTCCTAGTCATATTGCTAGGAAATTGCAGAGCTACAGGAATACGTGAGCAACTTTTTACTTGATATTTGATAGGATGTACGAGCCCTGTTGGTCTTGTCATTGACTTTCTCCCTATCTGTGGGTAATATTTTCAGGAATCATTTGAAAGATAAAACAAGGAATCTGCATAGTCTTTCACTGAGACTTTCTCAACTAGCTAAATTATTTCCTAATATATTCCACGCCACATTACAGCCATTGCCAGATGACATTTGAAGTACAGTCATGTATTAAACTCTTTCTTCATAATTACAGAAGCTATCCATGTTTAGGTTCTATATTCTTTCAATCAATATTATGGCTGCAGGTGGATAGTAACAGCTGGCTGTTCTGGAACGTGTTAGCAAAATTTGCTGATATCTTGCATCCCTCAAGAGGAAGCAGCTGAAAAGACTTAAGTCTTCCTTTTCCTAATAGAAATTATTTAGCCAGCGAGAACAAATCTTGCAAAGCTTGGTAGGACTTAAAATAGTAAGAATAATTACATATTCTCAGTGGTTTATAAAGTTAATACTGTAAACTAGATGTTTTCTGACCCAAATCCTGTTCATCGTATAGGGTCCCACAGGAGGCTTCAAAACAACGAGATTAATCTGGAAAACGGACCGGAAAAGTCACTACATCATGGTTGTAGGGAACCACTGTAATAATAAAAAAAAAAGATCCCATGTTTATGAGCCTGGTGTAAAGTGTGCCACTGAAGAGTGAGAATGACATGGCAAACACTGACTAAGTTCTCATGGGAGAGTTCTGCTCACCCGTTCTTTCTTCTCTATGAAGTCTACTTTTCTGGGCCCTTCATAAAGTGCAGCAGTCAGCCTATGATCCAGAATCAAAGTCTTCCTTACCAACAAGAGATACCACTTTCCAATGAATTATACACTTATGATGGACACCAAACAGCCATGGACAGCCATAATAACTCAAGCTGAAAGCACTTGGTTGGAGTGCTAGAAACAGATGCTCTCACAGAAATACTGCAAGACAGTAGGTAAGAGAGTGGTGCTAACAATGAGAAAGTGGCAGTGATATTTGTATGGATCATGACTTTGCTCAACCCTTGGAAAGGTAACAATCACAATTTAAATAGCATGCAAACACAAAGGCAACAGTCCATCTGATACCCAGCTGGAAGATGAGAATGAAAAAGCCTTTTCAAGTGTAAGTCCTTGTGAGAAGCAAAAGGAAGATAAAGGAACCCTGTTAAGGGACAGATTTGGATGAACCTTTTCCAGCCATTGTTTATTTTTGATTCTTGCAGCTGGCATTTTTTCACAATTAAAAGCTACTGTTTGTCTGGAGCTTGTGGGAAAAACCTGTGGGGGAAAAGGAGGAGATGATAACACATAGAAAGAGGGGCAGGATATATGGGAGAGCTCAAAACCAGCACCAATATATTCGCCTCAGTGTTCTCTGATGCGTAAAAAAAACAAAGACATTTTGATGTGTACAGTTACTAGTTACTGCTGCCAGCAGTCTTGGTTGTGTTACTGGGATCATAGCCTTGCAAACAGCTAAAACCTCTCTATTTACTTCTCCAGTAACTAAGCACAGATGGGCTTTATGTTCAGGTTTTTCATGGAGGTCCTCGGTTTTCTCTTCTTTTTAATTCAAACGTTTTGGTTGCTATTACAATGAAACCTTTGAAACTCTTATGTTCTTCCATGCGTGGTTCTGAATAGTAATGGAATAAAAGTTTCCCCATGTTGTACTGTTCCCTTATATTTATACAGAATTGGAACCAGATATTTACTGGAGTAGGTGCAGTGCTGAATTTAAAAAACACCCAAACAAAGGTTTTCTGTGGAAAAACATAAACTATTTGTTATCAATTTTATGAAGCTAAGGGATATTGTTATAGCAGGTACCCTCTTGTTTTCTTTTGCAAAATTAACAATCCCTATTTTTACTGCAGAGTCAAACTACTTTTTTCCTGCTTCTTCTAGCTGAATCCTTTTAATATTGCAACATTCACACAATTCACTGATTTCTATGAGAAAATGTAATCAATGTGTTAGTGTACATTGGAATCTTAACATTGACAAACAGTAGCTTGTGGTGTTGACTTCAAAAAATTGCTCGTGATTTCTGCAGTACTTCAGCACCATTTCTTGAACTTTCCAGTTTCACTACCTTGAATTCTAGTCCAAGTGTCCAACTCATGTACTAACAGACTATTCAAAGTTTTGTGCTTCCAGAGAAGACCCAAGGGTAAGTAGGAGGAAATCTGATCTAGTTTCTGGTTTTTTGGGGTACCTGTCCATTTGACATTTGGAATGAGATCTCAGAAATGCCTTAACCAGCCATAATAGTGAAGGGATATACGACTTGTCCTTACAGCTTTGAAAATCCCATTCTCAAGTTCAAATGCTGAATGTAAGATTCAAATTACGATCTTTGTCTGTTTGCAAAGGTAATTCACAGTGTGTGAATAAACATGTGTTGGCAGTGTCACAAACAGAACAGCTAAACAAAAGAACTGGCAGGATTTCAACAGGAAATTTAAGTGTCTTAAAGCAATGCACCCTGTGCTGCATTTGCGTAACACAGGTGTCATTCCTCCCTGGCACTAACACCGACTGGAGGGGAAAAAAAAACCAGCAATACTAATGCATATTACTGGGGCATGCAGTACAACTGCAGTCCAGCCAGTTAAGTCCTTTTGCTTTGAAACGCCATGGGTGAAGCTTACATCTTGTCCTCACTGAGCTTTAAACAGGGATAAAAGAACTTTCATACTTAGAAAAGCTCTCAAACACAAAAATATTTAGCCTCACTTTTAAGCCTTCCTAGAGACTTCAAGTTAAGCAAACATTCTCACTCCCTTCCTGAATGAGGGTGGATTTCTGATTCAGAATTTAAGACAGTCTAGCAATATGGGGAAAAGATGCTGGATTTGCCAAAATCCCATAGGCACAATTTATCCTTAGCAACTGATCACTGTAGATTGGAAGTGACGTTTCTGCAGCTTTGGGATACAGAACATTTTTATTACTGTTACAGATCAACTTTAAATGTAATATTGTTTTGATAGTTTATGTAAATCAATCTGAAATGCTGTATGAATAAAAGGAATTTGAAAATGGATCGCTCATCTTTATTGGCTTTGAAGTACTGAGCATATAGTACTTTGCCGAAACTATTATATTAAGTTACAAGAAACATTGCTCAGATACTGAGCAAATCTCAGTACAAATTCTGGTGATTTTCCACCTAAAATGAGTCTCCAAAAAGATATAAGTATGGTACAGTGCTGAACATCTTCTCTAAAGAAATTTTATCATATATGACCAAAGCCCCTTTCAATATCTTACAGATTTGACTTTACTTCAGCTCACTTCCAAAAGCTAGCGTTGAAGTGCCGTCCTCTTAGAGAAAACATCCTCTATAAATGGTTGCTTATTCTTCTGCAAAGCAACAATAACAGCAGACTATAGCTATGAGGCTATTACAAATGCTCTGTGCATTTTAACAGGTAAATTCTGTACTGTTTAATATGCCAGTTTGATGGAATACTCAAAGTTGCTGAAAACACTTCTGAGGAAATGTGAAAATTGATAACACGGCTTCATAACACAGTATTTTAATACAGGATCTCAACATTAACCATAATGCTGCAAAAGATCTTTCACACTTTATGTTGTTCAATTTTTTTCCTGTTGGAAAAGATGCAAGATTTTTTCTGGAAATAATATAATTCCTTTCAGATTTCCTGGAATTTTAAAATTGTAACAGCAGAAGATACAAATTATTAGCAAAAAAATTAGAGACTGAAGATTCGAGACATTTCTCAGTTCTCTTACAATGTAGTCACAGCTGATCATCTTTAGTTTTCCAGAGTGTCATTTAAACTCTAAGCATAGCTTCCCAAAACACTAACGGAATTTATACTTTTTTTTACTGCAATGCATATGACAAATCTTCTTTTGATTTTACTTAAATCTATAATTATCACATCACGAACACTGCTTCAACAGCCAGCCTATAAACATGTATCACAAAGTCGAAAGGCTGCAAAAACTACTTTGCTGGCAAAGCACAGGGAGGCAGAGGAACCCACTTATTACAATGGAGGCAGGAAATGATGAACAAAAAGAAGTATATGTAGTTGCACTGGTAGAAGATTTCCAATACATCAAAAAATTCTAACATGAGCTTCAAAAACATAAGCTTCCTACAAAACTGGGCCAGGGCTCTGTTAACAAAACACAAGCACCCATTACATGGGAGAATGCTCTTCTGTGCTCCTTTAGACACAC